>NC_137132.1:7580457-7752957 GCF_949319135.1 Squalius cephalus | reverse complement strand
CGTCATCAGACACTCTTCCTTCATCAGACACTCTTCTTTTATCAGACACTCTTCCTTCATCAGACACTCTTCTGTCATCAGACACTCTTCCTTCATCAGACACTTTTCTGTGATCAGACACTCTTCTTTTATCAGACACTCTTCCTTCATCAGACACTCTTCTCTTATCAGACACTCTTCCTTCATCACACACTCTTCCTTCATCAGACAGTCTTCCTTCATCACACACTCTTCCTTCATCAGACACTCTTCCTTTATCAGACACTCTTTCTTCATCAGACACTCTTCAGTCATCAGACACTCTTCCATCATCATACACTCTTCCTTCATCAGACACTCTTCCTTCATCACACACTCTTCCTTCATCAGACAGTCTTCCTTCATCACACACTCTTCCTTCATCAGACACTCTTCCGTTATCAGACACTCTTTCTTCATCAGACACTTCAGTCATCAGACACTCTTCCATCATCATACACTCTTCCTTCATCAGACACTCTTCCGTCATCAGACACTCTTCCGTTATCAGACACTCTTTCTTCATCAGACACTTCAGTCATCAGACACTCTTCCATCATCATACACTCTTCCTTCATCAGACACTCTTCCTTCATCAGACACTCTTCCGTCATCAGACACTCTTCCGTTATCAGACACTCTTTCTTCATCAGACACTTCAGTCATCAGACACTCTTCCATCATCATACACTCTTCCTTCATCAGACACTCTTCCTTCATCAGACACTCTTCCTTCATCAGACAGTCTTCCTTCATCACACACTCTTCCTTCATCAGACACTCTTCCTTCATCACACACTCTTCCTTCATCAGACAGTCTTCCTTCATCACACACTCTTCCTTCATCAGACACTCTTCCGTTATCAGACACTCTTTCTTCATCAGACACTTCAGTCATCAGACACTCTTCCATCATCATACACTCTTCCTTCATCAGACACTCTTCCGTCATCAGACACTCTTCCGTTATCAGACACTCTTTCTTCATCAGACACTTCAGTCATCAGACACTCTTCCATCATCATACACTCTTCCTTCATCAGACACTCTTCCTTCATCAGACACTCTTCCGTCATCAGACACTCTTCCGTCATCAGACACTCTTCCGTTATCAGACACTCTTTCTTCATCAGACACTTCAGTCATCAGACACTCTTCCATCATCATACACTCTTCCTTCATCAGACACTCTTCCTTCATCAGACACTCTTCCTTCATCAGACAGTCTTCCTTCATCACACACTCTTCCTTCATCAGACACTCTTCCTTCATCACACACTCTTCCTTCATCAGACACTCTTCCTTCATCACACACTCTTCCTTCATCAGACACTCTTCCGTTATCAGACACTCTTTCTTCATCAGACACTTCAGTCATCAGACACTCTTCCATCATCATACACTCTTCCTTCATCAGACACTCTTCCTTCATCAGACACTCTTCCGTCATCAGACACTCTTCTAGGCACTCTTCCGTCATCAGACACTTTCCGTCATCAGACACTCTCCGTCATCAGACACTCTTCTGTCATGAGACACTCTTCCGTCATCAGACACTCTTCTGTCATCAGACACTCTTCAGTCATCAGACATTCTTCCTTCATCAGACACAATTCTGTCATCAGAGACTCTTCTGTCATCAGAGACTCTTCCGTCATCAGACACTCTTCCTTCATCAGACACTCTTCCGTCATCAGACACTCTCCGTCATCAGACACTCTTCCGTCATCAGACATTCTTCTGTCATCAGACACTCTTCCTTCATCAGACACTCTTCCTTCATCAGACACTCTTTCTTCATAAGACAGTCTTCCTTCATCAGACACTCTTCCTTCACCAGACACTCTTCTGTCATCAGACACTCTTCCGTCATCAGACACTCTTCCGTCATCAGACACTTCAGTCATCAGGCACTCTTCTAGAATCAGACGCTCCTGTTATCAGACACTCATCTGTCATCAGACACTCTAAAGCATCACACACTCTTCCGTCATCAGACACTCTTGTGTCATCAGATGCTCTTCTAGGATCAGACACTCCTGTTATCAGACACTCTTCTGTCATTAGATGCTATTCAAGTATAACGCACTCTTGACAGCAGACAAGATTATGCTTCATGTGGACACATCCATGTTATAAGAATTAATGAAGAAACATCAGGATTTTTCCCAGAAGCCTCAGCAGAATCAGAGGAAACCGCTTCTCATTTAAATGACCTGAAATCAAGCCAGGACATGCTCACATGAGACATTAGCTGCTTGTTCTTGTTTTGTAAACACTGCAGAAGCTGCCAAAGGAGATGATTGAATATATAAACAGTCCAGTGAAGGGACAATAACTGTGGGGTGTCTCAATGTGCACAGGCTCAAAGGGCAGTCACGCATATTTTAAGTGTGCAAAATTATTTCAGACCCTGCAATATGGGCAGCAGGATATGATATAATGCTCCATGGCTTCTGTTTTGCAAATATAATAAATGTACAATGTTAAATATCTAATTTACTCCACTTTTCAGTGACACTGCCATACACATTTTAACATTATATTAGACTTTAAATTATGATGTTTAATCCACTAATGTTTTATTTAGAATTTTTCTATAATAAATACAGTATTTAATGCAATTGCATCAGAAGTAACTAATTAATTACAGAAAAATTAAGAGTGATCCCTTACTTTACTTTTTCAAAGGAAATATAATTAAATTACTGTAATTGCTTACTTACTAATTTCATTACTTGATGAAGATGGCAACTGCGATTTCGTTCGAAGTGTTTTGGTTCAACGCACCAAAGTTTGAATACCTTGTTTCTGTGAGCTTTCTCACAACACATCCCATTACAATCATGGCCTTTTGGATGTTCACATTCAACCACATGAGCGTCTACTCTACAATAGCAATCCGGTCTAACGTGTTTTTGACTACCTCTGGAAGTGGTCAAAGATGGACAAGCTCAAAACGTTTCAGACACCGTTCACACCTGTATTTAGCGTCGTCCACTTGTGATCGGATCGATGAAAATGCATCTTAGATGACCCTAAGAAGTAAATAGGAACCTGGTTTAAAATGAAATGCATTAAAAATATTTATTCAAATTGAAAGCATCTCAGGTTTCTCCCATCACAGTTTCCATTATGCTGCTTAAGTATTGTTTTTCTGTACTTGAAAGGTTAAATTGAGTTACAAGTCGAGATTCAGCAATGTAAAATGTCACGGTGCGTTTTAAAAGCACACAGCAAATGTATACTGACATGCTCAGTGATGCACGCCGGGCCTGTAGCTTTCATTTGAACAGCGGCCCTGATATCTGAGGGTAGGAATGAGATTTCATCTGGATAAGTTCCATCTCATCCGAATGCGTATTATGTCAACACGTGTAACGTAAGTATTGTTGATTATAATTTCAGAACAGTTCAGAATAGTTGCATATTTTAAATCCGTGCTGTTTTAAGATGATTTTTTTTATTTCTCTATATTCTCTGTGGCAGTTGACAACATGTAACAGAATCTGTTGATAATTATTCTTGTGTCTTTAATATATATGAATGGATAATGCTGCTTTTCAACATCACACAGCAACATTTAAGGTGTGGGTAATGCATTGTTTTTCTGTTTTCTTAATAATTTAAATGAGCAATAATACATTTTAACAAGCGCGGCTTCTCATGGCATGGAGTACAAAATACGCAGAAGTATAACAAGAAGATACATCAGTACTTAGATCCAGTAAGATACAAAATGGAAACTAGTTAAGTAAAAGCTCTTGAAAAGAAAAATGTTTCCGGGTTGGATTTAATGAGTCTGTAGTGAGTTAAGGGGCATAAAAAGTAAAAGGCCTCAAGTTTCTCATTTCTACACAAGCAGGCACAGATTTATCAGATGGCTCAAGGTCAGCGGCTGAAATGAGCCATGGAAGAGTGTTTCCGGAAAGCATTTTGGTAGAATAAAGAATTATGTTTAGCCTCGCCGTGGCTTTAAGTGCTCTATCAGTGCTAGTTTGAATAGTTGCACATAACTTGCTTATGTAAGAGTGAACTTCTCCATCTGTTTGAGAATAGCTTGAAAAGAAATGCTGCATCAGTGTGTGTGTGTGTGTGTAAATATGTGTGCTGTGGTCAGTGCGCACTGGCTTTGGCATGTGAGTGCACTTGCTGAAACAGCTAAATGGATGAATCACTGCGCACGTGGGGATGTTTGTATGTGTGACAGAAGAGAGAGGGAGAGAGGATGCATTATGGTGAATCTCCTGTCTAGGTCCCAAATTCAAAATTGAAAAATGTAAGAATTTATATTCTGAAGCCTGATATCTTGCTACATGACAGTTAAGAATCTTTCAATGGAAGGGAAGCCGAGTGTTTGGGAATTCACATTTTACTATTATTTTTGCATTCTGTGATGCTACAAAAGTTTCCATATAAAACTTTAAAGGGTTTTGTCACGCGCTTTATATATATAACCTCTTAGGGGTTTCCATCATGAGATGATTTTATAGATTTAGATTTAATTTAATAATTTGGTAACACTTTATTTCAATGGGCCATTTTCGACATTCTACTAACGATAAGTAACTTTGGAAACTATTTTGCAATTTCTCAGTAGAGTATTAGTAGACTCTCTGCTTAATATAAGAACACTTTTTTCAATGCTCCCCCCGACAGACATTCTACTGTACTTTGCAATTACATGTAAACTTAGTCACTCACCCAAACCCAAACAACTAACCCTAACTTAACGGTCTGCTACAGTCTACTAATACTCTAATGAGAGTTAGTTGACACGTTACGAATGTCAGTAGTGGATCATCAAAATAAAGTGTAACCTATGTAACCTGTAACCTAAATAAAGTGTACATTTTCAATTTTTGTATTACATTTTATGAATTAAGCAGCTCGTAACCTACTTTATCACTAGAAAAAACTAAAACATGAACATGAAAGTATTATGCAATCATTTAAAACATTTCTCTCTTTTTTGGCATAAAGAGTTCTTTAAAATTGAGTAAAGAACCCTAGGGTTCTGTATAGAACTCTATAGACTTGACCTTGAAAATAATGTCGCAATGTAAAAATATGGTTCTAAACAATAACTTACTGAATGGGAAGGGCTGCAGTTTTTATGTGAATTGCATCCATAAGTAAATTGCTGATGCTCCTTTAATAATCTGCAGGGTGGGCAAACTTATTTTACAAAATAAAATATCAAAAACCTCATAAATACTGTACATGTTTTATTTTCTTTAAGCAAAATATATTTTCTTGTTTTTTTCCTATTGATTTTGTGGTCAAATTTGACCCAACATGTTTCTGACAGGTTTCGTGAGATTCATCGAAATATTTGCTTCAATCAATCTAATATTTTATTTACCATTTTTTTTGTTTTTTACTTTCTGCTCCATTTCTCTGTGATGTATTGCCCTCACCAGCCCTTCAGTGGGCTCTCTATTGAAACGTCCTGGTCGTGGGGGGAATATCTATGAGCCGGACTCTCACACTGCTGCCAAACTCTCTCTCTCTCTCTCTCTCGCTCTCTCTTTCTCTCCTTTCAAAACACTTCATTAGCATGACAAACATTGCAAAAACATTAAAGGAGACCTATTATGACCTTTTTCAAAGTCTTGTTTTTGGGCTCTACTAGAACAGTTTTTCATGCTTGAATGTTCATAACACACATTATATTCCCATATTCTCCATTGTTGCAGCTCCTCTCTTCCCAGTCTGTCAGTAACGCTCTGTTTACTTCCTGTCTCTATGAAGCCCCTCCTTCTGAAAAGCACACTGTGCTCTGATTGGTCAGCTGGACCAGTGTGTTGTGATTGGTCAAGCGCTTCAATCATGTTTGGGAAATGTCCCTCCCCTTACCATAACCTCGAGTTTCAACACACTACTAACTAACTCAATCAGGCTCCGCCCCTTTATTCTGCGTATGAATTATTTAAATGAGGAATATTGTGACGTGTTTGTTCCCAGAAGAAACTCAAGACTACAATGGAGGCGTTTCAGGGAGTTCAGAAACACTGACACTGGAGAATAACTTGTGTCTTAGTGCTTTGGAAATTTGCAGAGCTTTTTCATGCTCAAACTAAAAAAAGATGAACATGGGAAAAAGCATAATAGGTCCTCTTTAACATACATCATGTACACTCTTAAAAATAAAGGTTCCAAAAGGTGGCTTTCGCAGTGATACCATAGAAGAACCATTTTTGGTTCCCCTTTCTCAAAAGAACATTTTTCTCCTTATGGTGAGGAAATTTTTAACATTCAGAACTTTTTCCACTATAAATAACTTTCTGTGAAATGGACTGTTAAACGTTCCGAAGATGCCAATAAAGAACCTTTATTTTTAAGAGTGTACAAACAATAAAGACATCAGTTTTTATTGATTGCTAAGGCAAGCATCATTATTACTGCTGCTCATACTTTGGGACAGATGGCTTGTTTTAATGTGTCTTTTTACGTCTCATACCCGTCCTGCGGCTCAGTGTGGAGTGTGAATTAGTTTGATTTGAAATGAATTGCATTCAGTTTCTCTCTCAGTGTCTATCATTCCATCATCTCATAAGCAGCGAGCATGGCCTCCTCTCAGTCTTTTGTGATATCCAAAGCAGCTGTTTTGTACCTCCTTTAATATGCTGCTTTAAAAGAAACATGAGTTCAGTGCCGGTTCTGTCTCAGAGGTGGTTTGCAGCAGAAACAAAGACAGTTTCTGCATCCAGGTTATTTTAGCTCGTGCTGTATTATGACTCAGTGCTGCTATATTGGGGGGTTTATCTCTCCGCAAATGACTAGCCGGCAGTCATACGAACACTGTTACGTCAAGAGAGAGAGAGATGCTGTGTTAATGAGGGGAAATGAGGGGGCAACCCACTATCCTCCATGCAACCCATCACTGCGTGAAACACGAGCACAATGCGGCTCTGTCTCGCTGTTTAGTATTCTGACTGAGAGGAGGCAGAGCAGTTCAAACTTTGTTTTGGACACAGAGCTACTCTATGATGGAATAAGGCCATTTAGAAAGAGACAATAGAAAGAAAAACAAGGGTGAGTGAGTATGGACAATGTGCTCTGGATTTAGACAAATCTGAATATCTGTAAAATTATATTTAAAGAGAGAGAGAGAGAGAGAGAGAGAGAGAGAGAGAGAGAGAGAGAGAGAGAGAGCAGTGCACGCTTGCACTCACTGTTGTGTTATAAATCAGCATTAGAGTGTGTGTGTGTGTGTGTGTGTGTGTGTGTGTGTGTGTGTGTGTGTGTGTGTGTGTGTGTGTGTGTGTGTGTGTGTGTGTGTGTGTGTGTGTGTGTGTGTGTGTGTGTGTGTGTGTGTTTGAAAGAAAAAATCACTAATGAAATCTCTAATGTCTAAAATGTTTTTCCTAGACAACAATTGGATTACATATGGGAGTGTTCTGCTTCTCAGATGTTTCTCCTGGGAAAAACACCCAATAATCTCACATGCGTCTCCTCTAGAGTTTAGGATGGCTCTTGAATGGTGCTCATATGTTTCACGAAACAGAATCAAATTGCTCAAAGTTTGCTCTTTTATTGCTCAGGAGACTTAATGTGTTTCTCCTGAAGTTCCTTAACAGTGTCGTTATTACTCACTATAACTAAAACTATTTTTAGTTAAAAACTTATTTAAAAAAAACTGTGGTAATTGAATTAAAGCTGAAATAAAATATTTTAGATGGAAAACTTAAAGGGACACTTCACCCATTTGCATTAAGCTTTGCATTGTTAGAAACCCAGTCATACTATTGAATGGTCATGCAACATTTTTTCATTTTCCCCCGAGACGAGAGAAATCTGTATTTACCTCTTTACACTTCCTCCTACAATGACGCAAAAATCGTCATTTTGCGTCATTGTAGGAGGAAGTGTAAGAGGGGGGGATTTCTGTTAAGACTACAAGCACTAGATCCACCCTTTCAAACCCGCCCATAGGGGGTTGGACCTAATGCGCTAACAGACCTATCACAGATCAGTGCGAGTGCGTTTGATTTCAATGGCAGAAACCTGCAGAAAACATGGACGAAGAAAGCTGAGTAGTAGGGGTTACCATACTCTATTTCCCGGACATGTCCGGCCGCTGAGATCGACAAAAATGTCCGGGATTCAGCTTTTGCTTTCTGCGGTCGCCATCCATTGTTTACATGCTCACCTTTTGTTTCAATCTAACTGAATTCACCCCGATTGGTGAATCTGAATGTAATGTTTACATGAATGCTAAACAAGTGATCGGTTGATTTGCGTTTTAACATTGCTAAGAAAATACCCGCACCTCCGTGAGAGATAGCCCATGAGACCGGTGCATCTCACAGGCGCGCTCATCAGTAATCACAGTAATACAGGGAGCAGGACGAGGCTAGCGCCGCGGGAGAAAGACGCGAGGCCGGTGGCGTGATCGGTTGAAAGACGCAAGGCCGGTGGCGTGATCGGTTGAAAGACGCGAGGCCGGTGGCGTGATCGGTTGATGTGTGTTTTACCATTGCTAAGAAAATACCTGCTCCTCCGTGCGAGGTACGAGAACAGTGCCTCACAGGTGTCGGTCGTCAGTAATCACGCCACCGGCCTCGCGCCGTTCTCCCGCGCCCCTCAGCCTCGTCCTGCTCGCCACAGTAAACATGATGAATGGCGACTGTAGAACGCAAAAGCCGAATCCCGGACATTTTGGGCAAACTCGTCACGGAGACTCACTCGTAGCCTAGCCTTGCCTTGATGTTTTTGTTTTCAACTGCGCTGTCTTACCGGTAGGCGTGGCTTGGGAGTGGCCTTGTAGGGCAGCGAAGCAAGTGCATTCTGGGAGTTGTTGTCTTTCATCCACATAAGCCAAAAAATCCTTTTTTTTTGGCTTTTCTCAGTCTAGAAAGCTCCAAATTCAAAAATTATTTCACATTTCTTCTACATAAATGACCCACTTTCAATACACATTCATGTCTCCATGGGTGAAATGACCCTTTAAAGGGACACTAAGTGGGAATTTCTCCCATCTAGTGGTGAAACTGTATTTTGCATTCAAACGAATAATGCTCTCCAGCGCCTCACTTTTCCAAATGCGAGTTGCATCTATGGTTGCCGTTATGTACCAAAAAGCTATGACAGGATGCCTTATAATAGCACTTCGAGTTTTCCTTCGGGTGAACAGGTTTGTTATTTAAAACAAACTGAAACTTGAATCAACGAAAAAAAGAATGTTACAGTATAAATTACTGACTGTGAAAAACATTAACTGGTAGTTAGTAGTAATGCCGCCTTTATTCGTTATATTTTTGAAGTACGTGCATTGTTAGATATCATCATCATCCGTGCCTTCTCTAACGTTCCTTTACTCAATAGCTGCTATTCATCAAAGAGTCTGTTTAACTTACTATGAATAGAATAGATAAATAGATATAACTATAAATGTTCTACTGTCTATATAATAAAGTTCACAACAAAGCAATGAAAAAAAAGCTTGTAATTAAGACCGTAACATTGACTTACCTGTCGAGAAGAAAGCAGGCAACTTCAGCATCTCTTTTGAAAGCTTTCTCCTGCATTAGCTATCCCGACATTAACCCTTGTTTTTGTAATCTCCGGTCACGTTTCCTTTTACGGTCTATTTTGGACTTTTTCGACGACGAGGACTCCTTATCCTGTGACTCAGCATGAATGAACGGTGTATAAATAACCGTGCAGTGCAGCCTTTTAAACTTGCCGGGGCAGTGACAAGCGCCTCTCACTGCTCTGCTCCTCCGCTTCTGCTGGCTTCAGTCACGTGACGCTGGTTCTGAACGAAACGCGTTGTGGAAACGCGTTGGCCTAGTACTTTTTGTCCCTCTCTGCTATTATAGTTTTTCAAGATGGCGGAACTACATGGAAGCCTCCGTGGACTTACCCGTCCCATGTATATAAAGATAATAAATTCTTCGTTTACGAGGATTAGTCTGATCATTGGCATAGGTATTTGTACACCATTGAGGGCATATTGATGAATAAAAATATTGATTTTAGATAATAAAATACCTAAAAAGCTACATATTGTCCCTTTAAACTTAAAGGGTACATAACATGCACAGTTTCACCTAATCTCATGTTAATCTTGAGTACCTATAGAGTAGTAGTGCATCCTTAATATCTCCAAAAAGTGTTTAGTTTTATTATATTTATAAAAGAAAAATACAGCTTTCCGATTCTCTCCGGAAAAAGCCGAAGTCCTGGAGGCGGAGCTATAGAGTCAAGCGGTATTTGCAAATCCAGCGTCGACCTGGGCCTTGTTAATAAAACATTCGTCACTGAAATGACCAGAACACACAACCGCACTTGGTACACTCCGTTGCTGCCCGGGAAAAACAAACTGCATCCACTGTTCCTGTAACACTGGGTTCTTTAGAAAACTGAACACGGTAAGCTTTCCCTCACATCCAAAAACACACTTTTTTGGAGACATTCTTGAACAAATCCTATGCAGCGCTGCCGATGATTTCCTGTTGAAGCGCGTTGATGTGCGCGGTCTCGCTCTCCTCTGGTCGACGTGTGCGCGGGCGAGCTTTTCCGAGAGAAATGCTCATATAAGGAGTTCCACTCTCATCTACGTCATTAGATCCACGATCGAAAAAAACCAGCCGAAACTTGTACCAACCCGGAAGTAAGATTTTCGGCACAGAAATTCTCCGTTATTCGTCCAAAATATTTTTTTTAAAACTTTGCCCATGTTTAGCATGAGAATCCATCTCTTTAACACTGTAAACAACTCTGAATACATGAAACACCATTGTACCCCCCCCCCCCCCCCTTTAACAAACTTACATGTAAAGGAAAATTTTGCCTTGACAACTAACTGAAATAAGTTCATGCAGAAGTATGAAATCTACTAAAACTGTTATTTAAAACATTTAAATAAATTATAGCTATTGTATATAGAATTTTATTGAAATATTAATATAAAAACAAAAACATTTACACAATCACAAACCTTTCAAAAAACTAAAACTGAAACAAAATTTAAATAAAATCTGAAAACATAAAAAGCTACTTCGATATATTCATAAATATTATAATAATATATAAATAATATTAAAATAACACTGGTACAAAAAAAGTTAGAGTTTGACAAGAAATGCTTGCTTTTCATATAAAATCACAAATGAGATCTCTTCTGTTAAATATCTTATTTCTCAATATTTCAATAAATTTCATTTGGGAATGGATACCCACATTGATTTAATGTCTCTATGCTCTTCATGTTCATCAACAAACTTTTATTCGTTTTTTCTCCTCCTAAGATATTTGAGAAGAAACATCTGAGACGAAGCTGATGCTTGCAATGAAACATAACTGAGTACTCCATTTCTAGGGCCAGATTTACTAAACAAATTTGCAAATTAGCGTCTGAATTTACCCTAAACAGGGCAATCCCTAGAAAGTGCCGATGGGAGAGGAAAGTTCTGCTCATGTTACTGTCGACACGCAAATTAAAGAACAGACACAGCCGTATCATTTCCATAATGACCAACACAATCTACCAAGAGCAGCGCACATTAGCGTCTGGTTTGAGACTTGCTTTTTTAGGGTGGTAAATAATGGTGAAAACACCAGTAAATTGACGAGCGCAAACCTTAGTCAATCACCTTGCATGATTCATTTAAATACTCTCCTCCCATAAATCTTCCGTCTGAAAGGGAAACGCATATGCAATAAGTTCAGGTGCAAAAATAACCCTGTCCACGCCTTTCCAGTGCTAATATTTCACTGCGTATCTTTAGTAAATCCTGACAGTCGTTTTTAACGCCAAAAGAGGGTTTGTGCTGACGCAAGCTGTTAGTAAATCTGGCCCAGTCTCTAAAGCTATGAAAGAGCAACATCTGAGCATTAAAAGTTTCCTTTGGTTGCGTGTGTGTGTGTGTGTGTGTGTGTGTGTTTCCTTGACTCTATGCGGAAGTACAGGAAGGTTTTTGAGCACTTGAGTTAATAAAAGCCTTGCACACACAGATGTCCCTCTCTGAGACCTGCGGAGGACATAATCCTCCGTCCTGGCAACATTTACACTGTTATTTCATTCTTATTTGAGTTGTCCATCCCTTCTCGATATCCTGTTGCTAAGCTCTTTAAAAAAAAAAATCCCATCCATTATCATCAACAGTATGTTTTATTTTATGTCCTTGTAACCGTGTTTCACCTAATGAAAGCAATCATTTTCATTGCCTACGCAGTCCATTCTTCCATCAAGGTCTGTGTCTGCTGCATCTCACATATTTTTTTATAATCATCTACTTGATTCACTCCGCTATAAAAGCGAGCAGGAGCCGCTCCGCACAAAGCTGCAGCCTGGAGATATTTATGTTGGATTGCGAGTGCTGTTCTTCTAAAGCTGCGTGAGATTTGTTTTTCTGATGATGACATTTACAGATGCCTTTTCGTTTGCTTTGCTTGCCATTAAAGTCTCTTTTCTTTACTCTTGTCTCCCCAGGTCCCCTGGCGGGCTGGTTCCTCTCTCCGTGTTCAATCACCTCCTTTATTTCTTCTCCTCCTCTGAACTCCAGAAGCCTTTTGAGGAGTGAGATCATGGCACCGTTTTCCTCTCGACGCTCTTCTGTCCTCTTTCTGAGTCTCGTCCTCGTCCTTTCTTTGCCCCCGTCCTGCTCTCCCGAATCCCAGCGTGAAGAACCGTCTCTCCCGCCCTCCGTCGCTCCTTCAGAGATTCCCTCAGAGCTCTACGATAACCTGACCGATGACAGCGACGGACCCGCTCCGAAGAAACCGTGCAGCGACCCTGTCGAGTGCAGGCCTGGAATCGTCCTTCCCGTATGGATGCCTGTCAATCCCAGTCTCGGAGAGCAGATCATGCGGGCCGTCATCTATTTCGCCTCGCTCATGTACATGTTTCTGGGAGTGTCCATCATCGCTGACAGATTCATGGCATCCATCGAGGTCATCACGTCACAGGTGAGTTGCACACATTGTTCTCAATCTGCATAATCTTGATAATCTTGCAATAATTGCAAAATCGCAGTAACCTAGTTCCCATAAAGAGGAAAATTATGATTTATGATCATATTCCAAGGTAAACAGTTCTTATGCTTCTCTTTAGGAGTTACATTTCATGCCTCTGTTAATTGACTAACAGTAAAATAATACTAAAGAGGACCTATTGTGCTATTTTCCATGTTCATCTTTCTTTTGTGTGTAATGTTTCTGTTTGAGCATGAATAAGTCCCTCCAGCTGGAGTTATTCTCTATATCAGTGTCTCTGTTTCTGAACTCCCTGAAACGCCTCCATTGTAGTCTTGAGTTTCTTCTGGGAACGAACACGTCACAATATTCCTCATTTAAATCATAAATATGCAGAATAAAGAGGCGGGGCCTGGTTGAGTTAGTTAGTAGTGTGTTAAAACTGGTGGTTATGGTAAGGGGTGGAACATTTCCCAAACACACTAGAAGCGCTTGACCAATCATAACACACTGTTCCAGCCGATCAATCAGAGCACAGTGTGCTTTTCAGAAGGAGGGGCTTCATAGAGACAGGAACTAAACAGGGGTGCGTTTTTCCCGTACAATGACGTAACTCGCTGCTCCACTACCATAGTACGATGCATCGTTGAAGAAATCAACTACTCACAAGTCACGACACCCAAAACCATATTGTCGCAAAGTGGTCGTTCAACCACGTTGGTTTATGACGTCATGCACGTGGTTATTCATCCAAAATGGAACATTTTCTTATTATTTACTCATTCTTGTGTCATTTCAAACCCGTATGCTGCTGTTTTTTTTCCCACAAAAGCATTTTTTAATGCAGAGTATTAATAAGAGTTCATAGTGACCATGATTGCCCAGAATAGACAAAAAACATCATAAAGGTGTCATAAAAATAGTCTATTTTCAAGTCTTCTGAAACGGTAGCATGGCGCTAGCAACGCTAAGGTTATGGGTTAGATTCTCTGGAGTGCATGATCTAATAACTGGACACCTTGAATGCAATGTACAGTAAAGTAGTTGATTTGGATAAAAGTATTTGTCAAATTTGAAATTTAAGTAAGTATTCACTGAAAATGCACTCTCTATTCAAACTGGTGCATTTGGTTATGCAACTTGCAAAAACCATATAATTAGATTCATTTATAGAATAAAGTAATTGTATGTCTGCAGAAAACTTGGAATTTAGTGCATGGGTCATAGGAAGTATGTGTTTTTTTTTTTGTTCTTCTGCAATGTTATCATATAAAAAGTAGCAAAGTGAAGACTAATATAAAAGTTTTCCTTTTTGTTTTGTGGAAAAAAACTGCATAAGTTTGGTTTGGAATGATGTGAGGGTGGGTAAACAATGACAAAATGTTAATTTTTGGGCGAACTCTTCTTTTAAAAGCATAGCCTTCACCTGAGCTTGACTTTAGCCAGTAATTGGCGTTATTAAAATAAAAACAATCGTGACTGTTTCTCCAGCCTCTGAACATATAATGGGATGCAAATGCTTGCAGTGTGCTTGATGTTTTTTTATTTCTTTCTGCTAAAATGCCTGACTCGTCAACACTTGTCAAGGGTAGATCGCCTACTCTTATCACCTTCACTGACTCATGCCCCATAAACCTGTCGGAAGAGGAAAATGAGCCAAAATGCTTTTATATAAAGGAGGCTAGATTTCCTTCAATTCTTTAGTTTCAGTTTCTCAGCCAGAAAATAACAAATAAATCAAAATCTCTAGCTTTAAATGCATAACTGATGAATTTGAAATAGCCAGATGTAGCAAATGTTTTTCACACAGCTAACATCCTAAAATAATTGCATTAAAAAATCTGGAATGCTACAAAACTGACTGAGAACATCACGATACAGTCACAAATATATCCAAAACTGAAATAAAAATAAATGAAGGCTTTATAGAAATATTCAAAAACAAAAACTAATAAAAATGCTAAAAACACATAACAAAATTACTGGAAATTATACCAAAATTAAAACCTGTAAACATAAAAATAAAAGCTAATTCTATGTTTAAAAAACATTAATAAACACTATAATAGTTTATAGTAAAATTTGCTGGGACAAACGTTTATGTTGGCTTTACAAATCCTTGTCTGAAAGTTTGAAATGTTTATAGCTTCCTAGTATGTTTTATTATGTGATTTGCATGTTTTAGCATGTATCTAGTTTTATTTTACAGTTTGTTAACATGTTTGTAGCAGATATTAATACAGTGTTAGCATGAATTAGCATGTTGTTAGCATGTTTTAGCACATTGTTAACATGAATTAACATGTTGCTAGCATGTTTTACCACATTGTTACCATGAATAAGCATGTTAGCATTTTTAGCACATTGTTAACATTAATTAGCATGTTGTTAACATTGTTTAGCATATTGTTAACATGAATTAGAATGTTGCTAGCATGTTTTAGCACATTGTTAACCTGAATTAGCATGTTGTTAGCATGTTTAAACACATTGTTAACATGTATTAGCATGTTGTTATCATGTTTTACCTCATTTTTAGCATGTTTTACCATGTTGATAACATGTTTTTGAACATTGCTAACATGAATAAGCATGTTACTACCATGTTTTATCACGTTGCTAACATGAATTAGCATGTTTTAACATGATTTAACATATTGCTAACATGTTTTAACACATTGATAACATGATTTAACACATTGCTAGCATGTTTCAGCATGTTGCTAACATGATTTAACACATTATCATCATGTTGTTAACATGTTTCAACACTTTGTTAGCATGACTACCATGTTGGTAGCATGAATTAACACATTCCTATAAAGTTTTAGAATGTTGCTAGCATGATTCGGAAATGAATTTAGACATTCATTAAGAAACTATATAGACATTTTTTTATTGTAAAAATGACAAAAAAAAAAAACATAACAAAATTACAAATCCTTTAATTAAAATGAATTAAAATGTAATATATCTAATCTATCTATAAATTACAGAAACGTCTGTCTGTCTGTGTGTGTGTGTGTCTGTCTGTCTGTCTGTGTGTCTGTTAACCACATATCTCTCGAACCGTTAGTCCGATGGATTTCAAACTTGACAGGTGTCTCGCTACGGTCACGAGTAAGTGCAGTGCCAAGTTTGACGTTGTTTGGATGAGAAATGCTAAAGATATCGTTAAATATATCATTTTTAAAAGGTTGTGGTTTAAAAATAAACATTCTGACATTAGAGAGTTGTATCGGTCAAAGAAGCCCCAAGAAGGTTGTGGTTTAAAAATAAACATTCTGACATAAACACTCAGTCAGCTACACTGTTTACTTCTGAATATTATAGTTTGGTTCCCGAACGTGATAAATCCATCTATCTATAAATTACAGAAACGTCCGTCTGTCTGTCTGTGTGTTATTCACATAGGCTATCTCTCGAATGTGAGATAACCACTAAATGTGTGAAAAGCACTATTTTCTGTTTCAAACTTTCACATAGCATCTTTAGGTTATAACAACATTGAAAATCAAAATCTGGATTTGAATTTTTTAAGATTTATTATAAAAACGGATTATTTTTTCCCAAAAATGCAATAAATTCATGACTTTTTTTTTTCCTTTTCATCAATATAAAGTTATTTTTGATCATATTGCCATCGCAAGAAATATCTCCTGAACTTTTTTGACGGCGATCAGCTCACAAAAACTGATTTTGCACGGGCATTTTGCACTGCTCCCTGAATCGACGTGCTTATTCATTTGTGGATGAATGTGATTTCTGAATCTGTAAGTCAGCTATGCTGTTTACTTCTGAATATTATATTTCATTCTGGTGCGCTTAACGCTATCGCTACTGTGTAATAGTAGCCTATGCTATTCACCAACTAAACATATCCTATTCAATGCGTTCACAGTCTCTTTCACGGGCATCATTTGTAGTTGCCTATTCACAAACTGTTTGCTCAAGCATAGCGTTTTCTCGGAGTTCACTGTGTGCTTTTTACCATGCACAAATAAAAATGTCACTGAACTTTTGCTGTGTAATTGTAACAATGAGCACTCAAACACACCAAACCAACAATTACTAAAAACACACACAAAAACTGATTTTGCACGGGCATTTTTTGCACTAGTAATAATAATAATAATAATAAAAATTAAATTAAAAAATAAAAAATAATTCAAAATATTAATAAAACCTATAATAGTATAATGCTGATAAAACAATACCGGTACAAACATAATAGCATCATAATGTTAATCTAAATTGCCTAACAGAGTTTTTTGTGAGGAGTCAGTTGCTTTCTTTCTCTCCGTTGAGTTTCTCTCCTTTACCAAATCAAAGCCAACAGCTCTGAGTCTACCTCATTAATCAAAGCGTCCCCTAGAAAGACCCTTGTCAAAACAACCTTGTCTGCAGGGTCATGGGAAATGCAAGTGTGAAAACAGCACCAGAGACCACCAAAAATAGTCTGGAGATGTTAGCCAAGGAAGAGCTAATATTTTGAAACATCTCTGAGCCTGTTTATTGTGCACATTTTGGAAAAAGCCATAACAACACATCTTTTGTTGTCTGTATGCATGAAAGTGCAGAAATCTGAATAGGTGTGTTTTGGTGTTGACGACGCACAGCCGAGCAACTTAAAACATTCAATGAAAATGTTTGGTAACACTTAAAGCCTTTATGTATACAGGCGCGCTGGAAGCTGTTTCATGCGAGGGGGGCTGAGGGCTGGGTTGGAAAATATGTGACGTCATTATGTTGTGGCTGACGACAAGACATGAAATTTCTCAATACTGTATATGTGTCGTAGCCATTAAAGAAAACATTTAGTTTCATATTTATGTTTAAATATTATAGGCTAATGTTATTTTTTTAATTTAATCAGTGTTGATTATGAAAGTGAGCATATGCAGCATGAGAAAGATAAAGATACATCATGAGATGCGCAATATGTCTGGAGACATGGAGTGGGTAAAACATGATTTTGACCACTTCATTGAGTTTTGTTTTGTAGATTTTCAAAAGATTTTCGTTTTGTATAAATTGTATCTTAATTTTGATCAATGTTTTATCAACCAATTGCCTGTATTTAATAAATAAGAAGCAAATATATAGCAGACAATGTACGGCACAATCACTTGCATTGCACGTGAACTGGAGGGCGCCGAAACTCAGCTTGTGCATCACAGATTTGAGAAATATAGGCTATCTATTATAAAAAGCTTGAAATGTCTACTTTTAAACAAAACTATTCAAAACGAAAAGAAATAGGCTACACCCTGATTATGTAATCCATATGAAATGTGCATTTCTCTCTGGCGTTCATGGCGAGTCCGGATCACCAACTTCATCTTTGCAGCGACACAGAAAACACCAGGGCCCGGTTTCCCAAAGCGTTCTTATCTCTAAGTTGTTCTTAACCTATTCCTTAACCTCTCTCTTAACCTTATGGCACGATTCCCGAAACGTTCGTTCGCTAAGTATATCTTCTGTAAGTCACACTTTCGTAAGGTTGGTCTGGACCACTCTTAGCTTTACCTTATCACTGTTGCAGGTCTATATGAATATAATTCTGAAGTTTTAATACACCCAGACAGTATTAAATTAGGCTAATTCAAGTGTTTTCATGCAAAGAATAAAATTGTCATTACACTGATTGTTGTTAGATTTTTAATTATATTATTATACAATATTATTAATTTAATTAAAACGCTCTTTTAAAGGCCAGTGAAAGCATAGGCTACTGTCAGTTAAGTCCTATTCGGACGCTAATATTGTTTCTCATGGGCTCGTCCGGTATTTTAAACATTTACAGGGGTAAGTCGGTGATTTTAGTGCCGTCCGAATCCATAATATCAGTGTTTTTCTCACCCAACCCGCGTAAAAATCCCTGGCCAAATCAGTACCTTCTGTTTTTTGACAAACAGGTCGTGTGGTAATTTAATTGCCGTCTGAATCCACATCTCTGAGTTTACAAGAGATTCAAAATTCACGGTTTAAATCCTTTTTGATCACTGCCGAGCACCGTACGCAAGATGTAAACTTTTATTACTGAAATGCTGGAAAGTATTTACAAGAACAATATTTCATCGCAGCTCCACCTCAGCGAACAAAAATGGGAAAGAGAAGAAGGCACGTAAATGTTTGAAAAGGTTATTGTGGCAGCAATATACTGTATGTTACAATTTTAAAATATGTAGGCTAGGCTATTATAGTTTGGATTATTTTTTATAATATCCAATAATCATAATAAATTGCAATTTCAACTATTTCTGAAGTGCTTCATTTATAAAGATCACCGCTTTTTCTCACATAAACAGCCCCTGCACGAGAGAATAATTGATTCTCGAGCCATCGATATCAAACAATTCAGCACCATCGCCACGGACAGCGCCAGGTAACGTCGCACGTAAGAAGGCATATCTTAAGCAGCTTCCTAAGGTATGGTTCGGGGAACACACTTAGGAACATAAACAACTTTGGTAAGATATATCTTTCGAGCTTTCTTAGCGCGCTAAGAGTGAGCGTTATCGGGAAACCGGGCCCAGTTTATTAATAAACAAAATGTCTCCTTGCTATTTTTGACATATTCATAATTTTGCTGGTTCTTTGTGGTAATCTTTATGCGTGCGGCCGTGCGCTTGAATGCTGCTATATTATGTACACGCTCATTATCCTGTATATAGCCTATTTAAGTAATAAAATTAATATAAAGGGGCGATTTGTCCACTAATGTTTTAAATGAACAACTACTAGTCGACTAGAAATAAACTTTAGTCGGAGGCAGCCCTTATTCCCAGCAGGCCATTCTGGGTTGAGCGAGCGACCCTGAGCGGAATGAGCGAGCGGAGCAGAATATTCAGAAATGCGCTCTCCGTTCACGTGCTCTGATCAGAACAAAGCATGACAAATTCAAACTTTATTTCATTTTCTCCGTAGCTTGAACACTCACTACATTAGGCATAAGAGAGTTCGTTAACGCTGTCCATTTATTTATTTTTATTTCACGTTTTTAAAGTACAGTATTATGTTAGTCCACAGCCCCCCACTTGGGGGTGTTGATGCTATGACGAGGGGGCTGCAGCCCCCGCAGCACCCCCCTTCCCGCGCTACTGCTAATGCATTATAAAGTTTTTTTTATGCATTCATTATGCCTTGTAATGCACCTTATAATGCATGAATGATCTCATGAATAATTGTAAAAAATAATTGTAATTTGTTTTAACACATTTTTAGCATGTTGCTAACATGAATTAGCATGTTGATAACATGTTTTACCTCATTGCTAACATGAATTAGCATGTTACTACCATGTTTTACCACATTGCTAACATGCACATTGCTAACATGAATTAGCATGTTACTACCATGTTTTACCACATTGTTAACATGGACATTGCTAACATGAATTAGCATGTTACTACCATGTTTTACCACATTGCTAGTATGAATTAGCATGTTTAACATGTTGCTAGCTTGAATTAGCACGTTGCTAGCATGTTTTACCATGTTGTTAGCATGTTTTAACACATTTCTACCTTTTTTAGCATGTTTTAGCACTGAATCATAAAGAAATCAGCTGTCTGAGTCCTTTCTTGACTTGACGTCTCACACATGCAGGCACAGACTGCCTTAGATGCATCATTCTGAAGGGTAGTCATAATTCCTGTAATGCGAGTTGCAAATTAATAAAGGGAAGTGTTTCCAGCTCTGCATTGCACTGGATCAGAGGCACACACACACTCTAGAGCCTCCAGGTCAAACCAGGCAGAAAAACTAGACTTGAACTCTTCTATCTCAAAAGGAACAACTGAACCATGACAGTTTGACTGACTTCAGGTGCAATGAAAGTGCAAACAATAAAAACACCATACCAGAATTATGATCTCTGACAGCATAGCGGCGCATTATTGAGTTGTGGAGTGTGAGTATGATGGTTGTCTGTGCCTCAGGGTTTTTATACAGTTTGGCGGTTTTTCATCCTGAAAATGTTTTTTACACACATTTTTTCATTGATAATAATAATAAATGTTTCTTGAGCAGCAAGTCATCATATTATACTGATTTCTGAAGGACATTGTGACACTGAAAACTGGAGTAATGATGCTGAAAATTCAGCTTTGATCACAGGAATAAATTACATTTTATAATATATTAAAATAGAAAACAGTTATTTCAAATTGTAATAATATTTCACAATGTTACGGTTTGTTTTTGTATTTGTAATCAAATAAATCCAGCCTTGGTGTGCAGAAGAGACTTCTTTTAAAAACATTTTTAAAAAATTTGAATGGCAGTGTATGTATTTATATAAAATATGTTCTGCATATTTTGATGGTTTAAATATTAAATTCATTTTTTTTTTTTCATTTTGAAAATTCCATTTAGAATTGAACTGCATTTCTGCATTCTGTTTGCTTCCTCAGTTCAAATTCAATTACATCCTAAGTGGTGCACGACCCTGCTGCAAGAACCTGTCAGGCTTTAGTTAGCAATAATGACTAGCTGTCTGTATCCTGAACATGTTCCCTTCTGCTCTCCCAGGAAAAAGAAGTGACCATCACCATGCCCAGCGGAGAAACGTCGGTGGCCACTGTGAGAATCTGGAACGAGACCGTGTCAAATTTGACCCTGATGGCACTTGGATCCTCCGCCCCTGAAATTCTCCTGTCAGTCATTGAGGTGGGTGAGACTTGACAAATGTACAAGTTAGGAAGCCTTTCTTCGACAATTAACTGCTTAACTACTTATTGCATTCACAGCAGATGGCTAAACCCTCATTAGCGTAGCCTGGGGTTTTACTATTTCATTAGCAACATTACCACTCATAATTTAGGTGATGATTTGTCTTTTCATTCTGTTTGCATTGAAGCACGATCCATCCATAATTTATAGATTCATGAAAATAAAATATATGTTTTGTGGCTTCAGCTTTGAGAAATTTTAGCATTTAAAAATGTACAGTCTTTCTCTCTTTCTGGGAAAATGTATATAAATATTGTTACTCATCTTGCTCTCAGGGGCACATACAAAAATGTGTAGAATACAAGAAACTTACAAAAGTACTCACATTAGTCATGAATTTTGCCAGGCTGTGATGCAGGGTTATTATTGTTAACTAAAACTAAAATTAAACCCATAAAAACATTTTCATTATTTGAAAAAAAAGAATAACATTAACTAAAATAAAATTTTGAAAACTTTAAATGTATTCATATTATTTAATATTAAAATTATTTTATTTTATTTTATTTGTATTAATTTTATACATTTATTTAATTTTAAATGTATTACTTCAGCTAGTTGACAAAGCAACATTTCTTATTTTTGTTCAGTTTATTCAAGTTGATGTATTTAAATAACCAAGGGGCCGTTAACACACTGATTTCAACTAAAAATGGAAAACTTTTTATGCGTTTTGACCGTTCATTTACACAACAACAAACTTTTGAAAACGGGTTTCAAAGTGCAAGTTTTAGAAAACTATACCGTTATTGTCTCTGTGAAAATCAACAAAAATGTAAATTTTTGAAAACAGTGATATCATGCGCATGTTGTAGTGTTTCTTTACAACGTACAGTAACATCGCCAACTACTGGCCTGGCAGCAGAATACAACATTTTTAGGCGTTTTTGCAGCTCCATGTGAACGGGAATTGTTTTGAAAACATTGTCATCTGTACGTTTTTCCATTTTTAGTACATTGCTGTTGTGTAAACCCTAAAACTAAAACTTAATTAAAACTACTGTATATATGCTGCATTCATGCCATATCGCAATTACCGTAATTTTGAGACGTCAACACGGTCAGGTGGTCCAGTGTTCATGTGGTTCAAGTAGGAGCTCTCAGAAAATTCACAGCTTACAAATTGTAATTACGAGCTCTACAAGGACGTGAACGCTTTTTACAAGTTGAAATCTCGTAATTACGGTAATTACAACATGGCGTGAACGTACCTATAGACATAAAAATGACAAAAGCACGATAAAATTCTTAAACTTTAACTAAAATTAAAATGAAAATATACAAATAAAGTCTAATTCAGTATATAAACAAAAACTATAATAGTGTCATACTAAAATATAGTATCTATCTAGTAACATAATCTCCCAGCTTTTGCACACTTTTTTACACGTTATTTTTCAGCAGGGCACTTTCTGTTTCAGTTGTATGTTTGCAAAAACAGGACAGAAAATGTGTTTGTCAGAGCATTTTGATGGGTCACACAGCGTCTTGGCCGTTTAAGATGTAGATGGAGATGGTTAGAGAGATGCATGCTGATCGCTGCTCTCGCTAATGAGTGTCCAGATCATGTTTATTAATGAGACGCTCCTTCGTTCCTCTTCATCCACAGCATGGAATCAAACGCTTTCTCAGATCTGTGAGACTGTGCCTGCGGGAGACGCTCACCGCTGTCTCGGCCAACATTTAGCACGTCAGTGGAGCTCTAGCTCAGCTTTATTGCCACGCATTAGCCTCTCCACGTTGTTTGTCACTCTGAATCTCTTGATCTAATGTGTTAGGACATCCGTCAGGCCTCTGTGTTTCACTCAAGGGTTTCACGTACACAGCGGGATTATTGTTGTACGACAAACGCATCTAAACAACGTAAGCACAATGCATCGTTCATCTTGAAACATTGCAGTGAAGGAGATGCAGTCTGGCAGATTTTGGCGTCAGAAGTGTGAAATCTCATTGCAAGCTCAGCTGGAAAGGAGACACTGGTTGATTTATCTGTTTGTCGCAGACTGATCCCAAAGGTTCGCCGCCTGGTGTAGATATATCAGTGATAGAGCCCCAGCATAGATAAACAACACCTGCGTGCTTTTTATTTCATTCTTTTTTTGTTTGTTTTATCTTCCCCAAGGACATTCACTTCATTATTAAGGATATTCAGTGAAAGTGACATTGAATGTTACTGAATCTGAATAACACCCATTTCTCATTGATCTAATGTTGAAGAGGAAAGTGACACAATTCGTCTCTTGTTGAATTGTTTTGTCTGTTCTGTCATTTAATTGAACCATTTAAACGCTGAAATGTTTGCATAGGCCGAATTCTGCGCTCCATTCAACTTGGAAAGTGTGAATTTACAACTTGGAAACTGGAACTAACTTTGAACTAATTGGAAAAGTGCATTACAATGGCATTACAAGATGAAATTACCAGAGAACATGCTACATACTACATAATAGAACATGAATTATCGTGTCGTTCGTGATCGTACACCCTCATAATATTGCATAGCATTGTATATCTTTCCCAATTTGGTTGATAGGAGATGTTCTTGTTGACAATGAACAGCTGCAAAGCTAAGAGTAGCCATTGTCATGTCTGGTCCATGTTTGAGTTTTGTTTGAGTTGGACTTCCTGTGTTTGCTTTGTTTCTATGGTGATTCATTGTTTGATTGATTCTCTGCACCTGTTTCTCATTTCCTTTATTGCTCTACGTTTGTATATACTGTATAGCCCTGTGTTTGTTATGTTCTTGGTCCAATCTCATCTTTCTTTACTGAGTGGTTGTTCTGTTTGCTGTGTTTTGTATTTAAGAAGTGTTTATATGAGTTTGTTTTCATTAAACATCAACTGCTTGCGAATAGATTCAGCCTTTTTATTTAATTCGTGCCTCAACCCCTTTCTGCATTTTATTACCTTATACATCATCTTTCAAACTTCAATCAGTTTTGTTGTTGGTTGCTAAAAACTATTGTTGGAGCCGATAGCATTGTGGCCTAAAAAACATGTAATTAAAAATTGTTGAGTTCAATTGAAGTAAAGTTGAAATAAATTTTTTAAAAGTAGATGAAAAACTTTTTAAAAATGAATGAAAATTAGAAATGTTGAAATAAATAAGTTTAACTTGAAGTACTAAAATTACTCAAACTAAAACTGAAGTAAATATACATGTAAATTAAATTAAAGTGTAAACAAAAAAACTATAAAATAAAACATACTAACAAAATAAAAATGACTAAAGCAAATAACAAAATTCCTATAACTTAAACTAACTCACAAAATCTCATTGGCCCAAAAATCTGCTGCTCCACATTGCTACTGTATACAGTAAAGCTCAGATGTGTTCTGATTGGCTGTGATGTTGTGTGTTTCAGGTGTGTGGTCATGGTTTTGAGTCCGGTGAGCTGGGTCCAGGCACCATTGTGGGCAGCGCTGCCTTTAATATGTTTGTGATCATTGGAATCTGTGTGTGGGTGATTCCTGAAGGCGAAGTGAGGAAGATTAAACATCTGAGAGTCTTCTTCATCACCGCGTTCTGGAGTATCTTCGCTTACATCTGGCTCTACATGATCCTGGCGGTCATCTCACCTGGAGTCGTGGAGGTGTGTGTGCGCGTGCGTGCGTGAGTGTGTGTGTGTGTGGTCGTGGTAAACCCTACGTTTTCCCCACAAGGATGGCAATACCAGAAATGTTTTTACCTTACAGGACTTTTTTTTGGTCCCCATGAGGAAAACAACTTATAAATCATATTAAATTATGTTTTTTGAAAATGCAAAAATGCGGAAAGTTTTTTTTGTGATGGTAGGGTTAGGGTTAGGGGATAGAATATACAGTTTGTAGGGTATAAAAATCATTGCGTGTGTCTGTGTGTGTGCGTGTGTGTGCGTGTGTGCGTGCGTGTGTGAATCCCACAAAACTATATTAGGTCCAGGTCATGTTTCATCCCTAAAATCAGCACGTTTTTATTCAGTTTTATAATGTACATATTAGTTTCGCTATATGCAAAGTAACATATAGTACATGCATATTTATGCATATAATACAAAAAAAATAACACTTGATATGCAATTGCCAAAGAACATTAAAGATATTTTGCATTGCATATATTTTCATGACAATTATGATAACTTCACCACAAATCCCTTTAATAAATGTCTAAAAAAATCTCATTCTCATTACTGAAATGTGAAAAGTAACGATTTACACTAATGAGAATCTAATGAGAATGACCATTGAGAATATTGAGGATTACTGAAAACTCAAAAGTAACAGTCTGGAGATATTACAGTTATGAGAATTTGGCAGTGAAATGTGCTTAATTGTCATGAAAATAATACAAAGCAATGTAAAAAAAACTTACTGTTCATAGAAAAGAACTTTATTTTATTAATAAAAAAATATAATATCTATTTTTTTCTTTTGATTTTAACTTGAAATGTGACTAGGACATTTTTTGGCAGATTTACTCGTTTATACAAGTACAATATGTGTGTGACAAACACTGTGCTTTACTAAGTCACACGAAATGATTATAAATGTTGTTTATCTACTGGTCCTTCAGACAACAAGACCATATTGAGTCATTTGTAATGGTGAAGTGAGCAGGTACCGAGCTGTTTGTCTCTGTTTAATGTAGCTAGAAGTGCCTCTTTACTTGTTTCATATCAGACTGTTTGTTTTTCTTTTGTTTGCTGTGGTCTTTTCTCTCCAAAGCACTAATCTGTGCTCTGTTTACTTTGTGTGTTTGCTGTATTGATGTGTATGTGTGTGTGTAGATATGGGAAGCTCTTGTCACTCTCTGCTATTTCCCCGTTTGTGTGATTCTGGCGTGGATTGCTGACCGGCGCCTCCTTTTCTACAAGTACATGTCCAAACGCTACCGTGCCGACAAAAGAACAGGTGTTGTTGTTGAGACAGAGGGGGAAATGACCCCCAAAGGTATGGAGATGTTGATGGACGGCAAGTTTCCACTGAGGGGTGGAGCCATAGGGATCGGCACACAGGAACATTACCAGGATGGGACCGGCAACACAACAGGCACCATGGCAACTCTACCCAACTCCAACAGCACGACCGTTTACATGGACGGTGCCAAGGAACTGGACGAGAGTCGTAAAGAAGTGAGAAGATACACATGCACTCATTTAAACAAACATTTATGCATCGATACCCACTCACAGAACTTTAAATTTCACCTTGGTTGACATGTTTTTCATCCTGACAATCCGAGACACCGTACTAAAAAGTTTCTCAGGGGAACACAAAAGTTTTGAGAGAAAACACAAAAGTTTTCAGAGTAAACGCCAAAGCACTGAAATATAATTGTTTTATTCCCATCTTATATTTTTTCAATAACCATGGAACCCATAACCATGGGATAGTTCACCCAAAAGTGAAAATTCTGTCATTAATTACTCGCCCTTACTGTATGTCTTTCCAATCCCGTAAGACTGGATTCATCTTCGGAACACAAATGGAGATCTTTTTGATGAAATCTGAGAGCTTTCTGTCCCTCCATTGACAGCTTCACACTGCCACTTTGACGTTTCAAAAAGTTCATAAAGCGATCAGAAAACTAATCCATGTGATTTGAGTGGTTTAGTCCAAAAGTTTCTGAAGAGACACAATCGCTTTATGTGATGAACAGATTGAATTTGGGCTTTTATTCATTCATCAACTCACACATCAGTTGTGGTAAACTGAAAGAACCAATGAGGTTTGTTCTCACGCGTCAAGCAGGTTTGGTTGAGCTTCTGTTTATATTCACTGATATGTGAATAAAAGCCTAAATTAAATCTGATCATCATATAAAGCGATCGAGTCTCTTCAGAAAATTCTGACTAAACCGCTCAATTCATATGGATTCGTTTCACAATCTCTTTATGAACCTTTTTGAAGCGTCAAAGTGTCAGTTGCGAAACTCCAGAAAAGTAAAAAATAACTGTAAGCAATGTCCATACAGCGAAGGTGCTATATTCCATGTCTTGTGTAGTATAGTGATAGCTTAACGTGAGGAACAGGCTGAAATTTAAGTTCTTTCCCTCAGCTACAAGTCTCAAATCTAATTTGCATTTGACTCACAATTTGTGAGAACCAATTATGTTTGGTTGGTGTCATTGACGTAAAACTTGGCAGAGTGAGTCATATGCTCGCATTGAGCATTGAAAGCCACAGCTATTTTCAGGTTTGAAACAGCACTAGGGAGAGTATATTATGACAGAACTGAAATTGGACTTGCAGAACTGCCACTGACCTTTGAATGTTGCTTGGCAGGTGATCCGTATCCTGAAGGACCTGAAGCAGAAATATCCAGATAAGGAGCTGGATCAGCTGGTAGACTTGGCCAACTACTACGCCCTCCTTCATCAGCAGAAAAGTCGTGCTTTTTATCGTGTCCAGGCCACACGCATGATGATTGGGGCCGGTAATGTGCTGAAGAAACACACGGCTGATCACTCTCGCCGCACTGTTGTGGTGGGCGGCACCGAGCCTTTGGAGGAGTCCGATCTGGCCGTCTGCAGCCGCATCTCCTTCGAGAGCGCGCATGTCCAGTGCATGGAGAACTGCGGCGCCATCATGATACCTGTGGTGTGTCGAGGAGGCCTGGGGGAGAGCACTTTCTACATTGACTACTGTACAGAAGATGGCACGGCCAACGCTGGATCAGATTATAAGTACTGCGAAGGGACGCTGGTGTTCAAACCTGGAGAAACCAAGAAAGACATTAAGGTGAGAAGGAGTGAAAGGAGAAAAGAAAACATTGCTTGTAAATCCAGCTTAAACCAGTAGATGGTTTTGCAAGGTTTATATATTGTCCCAACGGATCATTTATGCTCATTATCTGGTCCCAGCTGGTCTAGATGGTTAATCAGTTGGGATGGTCTCAAGTATCCGAATATTCAGAAGTATCACTAATGATTGATCATGAAAAGTATTTGCATGAACTTTGTTGTTCTATACGTTTCTTTTTTTCGTACGTTTTCTAAGAACATGTCCACAACATAAAGTTTGGTCCAGCAGAAACTGGTAGATGGTTTTACATGGTTTCTCTATCTTGTCCAAACTGATCATTTATGCTCAAAATCTTGTCCAAGCTGGTTAAGAAGTTGGGATGGTCTCAAGTATCCGAATATTCGGAAGTGTCACCAATGATTGATCATGAAAAGTATTTGCATGAACTTCGTAGTACTACACAATTCTTTCTTTTTAAGTTTTCTCAGAACATGTCTTCAACATAAAGTTTGGTAAAGCAGAAACCAGTAGATGGTTTTACATGGTATCTACCTTGTTCAAACTGACCATTTATGGTCATAAGATGGCCCAAGCTGATGTAGATGATTAATCAGTTGGGATGGTCTCAAGTATCTAAATATTCAGTTTGAATATTCAGATACTTTATCTGAACAGAATTTTAATCAGTTGAACAACCTGCAAGTGGATCTGGTCTCGACTAGTGATAGTCTCAAGTATCTGAGTATGTGATACCAATCACATCGGAAGTGATACCAATGATTGATCATGAAAACAGTATTTGTGTGAGCATTGCAGTACTATAAGTTACTTTCTAAGTTACTTACTTTATAAGTAAGTTACTATAAGCTTACTTTTAAGTTTTCTTAGAGCATGTTCACCACATACAGTTTCTAGAAGTCCTAGATCAAAAGGTTTAGTCTAGTACTGATTCTTTTTCATCCATTAACAGGAATCTTTCATGAACAGGTGAGTCTCAAGGACAATGCTTTATTCTGTACCTTAAAAGCCTCTTAATCTTTCATGTTGTACACATCCTTTGAGACAAACATCCACTCTGCTGAGATGGACAGGGCTGTGTATCCATGGCAACAGGGCTGTAGAGTCTGTCATTGGGGAGTGACAATGATTGACAGTCTCTTTACCAAAAAGACAGAGAGGATTCAGAATGACAGATGCATTGATCTGAAAAATCAGAGCCCTACAAATCCATGTGTGATGAATGTTAAGTCACTAAAGTACTTGTCCACGGTGCATGTTCTGAGCTGTACTGAAGTAAAATCACTTCACTGAAAGTTTATAGACATCTGTATGTCTCTTTCTAGGTGGGAATCATCGACGATGACATCTTTGAGGAAGACGAACATTTCTTTGTGCGTTTGCTGAATCTGCGTATCGGTGATGCGGAGGGTATGTTTGAGAGTGACGACACGGATCAGGGTCCCAAGGCCCGTCTGGTGGAACCGCTGATGGCTACGGTCACCATCCTGGACGACGACCACGCGGGGATCTTCACTTTTACAGACCACATGGTGCGAGTGAGCGAGAGCGTGGGCACCATGGAGGTGACGGTGGTCCGGAACTCTGGCGCCCGCGGAACCGTGATCATTCCGTACCACACAGAGCCCGGATCGGCCCATGGGGGAGGGGTCGACTATGAGGACACACACGGAGAGCTGGAATTCGCCAACGACCAGACAACGTGAGTGTGCTTCTGTGAAAAGACGAAAGAAATCAGATATAGCTGTGTTTGGCTGTGCATAACTAACTTCCACGATGTAAGAGTGTTCTGGGTGGTTGCCAGGGCATGCCTATGTAGTTGCTAGGGTGTTCTGAGTTGTTACTAGAGATTTGCCATTGTGTTCTGGGTGGTTACCTGGTGATTTTAGCGGCTAATAGAAAGTCTATAGACAGTTGCTAGGGTGTTTTAGTGGTTATTATTAGGGACTTGCTTGGCAGTTTCCAGGATATTCTGAGTGGTTGCTTAGGTGCTCTGAGTGGTTACTAGTGTGTTGCTAGACAGTTGCTAGGTGTGCTGGGTGGTTACTAAAGAGTTGCTAGGGTGTTCTGAGTGGTTCATAGAGAGTTGCTCAGCAGTTGCAAAGGTGTCCTGATTGGTTACTTACTAGAGATTTGGGTAGTTGCTAGGGTGGTCTTACTGGTTACTAGAGAGTTGTTAGGCAGTTTCCAGGATATTCTGGGTAGTTTCTTAAAGTAGGCATTCTGAATGGTTACTAGTGTGTTGCTAGGCAGTTGTTATTGTGTTGTTAGTGGTTATTAGAGAGTTGCTAGGGTGTTCTGAGTGGTTACCAGAGTAGCTAGGCAGTTGCTATGGGATTCTGAGTAGGAAGTTTATAAGCATTTGCTAGGGTGTTCTGAGTGGTTACTAGAGAGTTGATAGACAGTTACTAGAGAGTTGATAGACAGTTGCTAGGGTGTATAACTGTCTCAGTGATCCTCTTGTCTCTGGATATAGCTCTGGTTCCTCCTACAATATGATTTTTCTCCCGTTTTATCATCCAGCAGACGAAAATTTCTAATGACGAACTCCTCCCCTGAACAAGACACATGATTTGAGACATTATAATATATATGTTTGGCGGGACTTGTTCAAATCCCTGGAGAATGAGCTATAGTGAGCTAGCTTAGTATGCGTGAGCCAATGAGATCAGTTAGTGGATGCAACGTTTCCGCCTGTCTGGAGTCTTTTCTGACCATGCCGGATGAACCTGACAGTGTCCTACATTATGGATGAGCACTAAACATTACGATTTTCCTGTGTGCATGTTTGTGCTGGAGGTAAATCCAAACCTACTCAACAATGTAGCTTCCTTACAAAGAGCATTGTGGATTTTGTTTTTTTATAATGGGAGCATGTGTGTCTGTGAATGTGAATAAATATTGATATGCAGCCTTTTGAAGTGATTTAAATGCTTACATTTTTCCATGATTTGTGTGAGCATGGTTTTGTGCCTATGTGTATTTGTATGTTGTTTATGTGTGTGTGTGTGTGTGTGTGTGTGTGTGTGTGTGTGTGCGTGTGTGTGTGTGTGTTGATCATTCATCAGTTCTTTTAATGTGATTTCATGTCAGGGTGGAGCGCTGCTGTTCATGACCCCTGAGGAATGGCATTAAGTATTTATAATAGTGTGTGTGTGTGTGTGTGTGTGTGTGTGTGTGTGTGTGTGTGTGTGTGTGTGTGTGTGTGTGTGTGTGTGTGTGTGTGTGTGTGTGTGTGCGTGTTTGTGTGTGTGTCATTATGCACTTCCAGCTTTCTGCCATCGTCTCAGTTTTCTGTCACTTGTCGCAGTAATCGATGTGAGACTTCAAAGCCACCACCTGAATTTCTGATTACTTGTGTATAATTTGTCTGTGTGTGTGTGTGTTTGTGTGTGCATGTCTGCAGTCAGACCTTTCAGGTGAGGATCATTGATGATGAAGAGTACGAGAAACATGAGAATTTCTTCATCGTTCTTGAGGAACCTCGCTGGCTGAAGAGGGGCATCTCAGGTGTGTTTTGCACTACGAGAACAAGAAAGTAGCTCTATTGGTTTTAGAGTGGTTTTGGGAATTCATTTGACATTCGGGTTCAAGTGATTTTCGATACAGTTGGCTTCGCTCCAGCCCTAATGAGCTGCCTATCTAGACAGTAGTGGTTCAGCGGATTACAAAACTCATGGTTCGGATCATATTACGGATTTTGAGTCACGGGTCGGATCATTTTTTGGATCTGCAAAATAGAAACAGTACACCAATTACAAGCATATATAAAATACAATATAACAAAGTTGCAAATAAATGAACTGTAGTATTCAGGTACAGATATTTTATAATTAGGCCTAAATGTAAAATGACACTCTAGTGTTCACTGTATAAATTAAATACAGATTAATCTTTGTTAAAGATGTGTTTTGTTGTTTGATTAAAATTAATGTTAGATAGCAGCAGGTATTTATAGGCTGCTGTCATTTTAAGACTTAATGCACGGATCCAATTTAATGATACTGTTTATTTCTCAACTGTTCACGTTCACTCAAGACATAACCGACTGTGTTTACAAGAATACTTGCCAAGACAGGTATTTTGACATATTTTATGCGTATGTGTTCTTTCAAGCTCAAGGAGATGCTGAATCATTTGCCTCTTTGTGTGTGCTCGCTTCGGCATGCGAGTACCAAATTAAGTTCTCTTTCGGCTCTTCTTGTGCTGGAATGGTTTAAAAGTGTAAGTGTAAATTAGCAAGATTATCAAATTATCGTGTAACGGAGGCCAGCTAGCATCCTTGTTAGCATGCCTGCCTCCCATGCCGGACATGCCAGTTTGAATCCCACTCGGAGCATTTCATTTGGTGCCGTGACCCGGATAAGAATGAGGCTTTGGGGGTGAGTGAAACTAGTAAGAGCTAGCTAGTAAGAGCTGTCCAAATTCCGTCTAAACCTCACTCCCCTGGCCTTAAGAGGCGCGTTAGGGACTGATGCTAGAGACTGCGTCCTTGTTTGCGTGCCCACCTCCCATGGGAGACGCCAGTTCAAATCCTGCTCGGAGCGGGTCGAGTTGGACCGGAGGGATTACATTTGGTGCCGTGACCCAGATGGGAGTGAGGTTTAGGAGTTTAATAGAGGCAAACTAGTAAGAGCTGTGCGTGTAAACCTCACTCCCCTGGACTCAAGATACTTTGGTCTTTAGCAACCTTGTTAGCGCGCCCGCATTCCATGCCAGAGACGACGGTTGAAGCAGTGCAATTAGCACCGGAGGGTTTACACTAGGGATGCACCGAATCCAGGATTCGGCTTTGGATTCGGCCGAATATTGGGTTTTTTAACGGGGTTCGGTTTCTGCCGAACCTTAGAATTTTTTTCCACCGAACCGAACCCTAGGCTTGCACGCTACGCTGGTCGACGTCACGCCGCCGTTGATTACGGGCAGGTGTTTAGTTTACGTAGTGTACACGTTTTGTCAGGAAGAAAAATAGGGATAGCTCACAGCTAAAGTTATTGCAGAGGCCAGGCAGACTCACGGAGGCGATTGGCTTCTAACAACTCGCACTTTATTCCCCAATTGAACTCGTGTAACTGTCTGTCACACGTTCTACTGTCCACAGCGTTACTTAATAAACAAAATAAGATAAAAATGAGCATCAAGCAGAAATAACCTGCATACATGGGGTGTTTGAGGCGCACGGCACATACAATACAGACTGCAGAGAGTTCAACAGGGAGCGCGCAGCTCTTAAAAGGGCCACACCTTATTTCCACTCGTTACAGTAGGTGGACTGTTCGAATGCAGTAGGCTGTGAGAAAGTGAAAATGGAACTCGTGAGCAGAAAAGGTGTTGTTTGGCAGTACTTTCAGTCAAAAGAAGGCAATTCAAGTCGAGCTACATGTTCAATTTGCAATGCCGATTTAACTCGTGGTGGCAAGGACCCTAAACAATACACAACATCGGCGCTATTAAAATGCAGAATGTTGCTTATTCTTTTTTTTTTTTTCTACATTTAAAATAAAATAAAATGAAAAATCCACTGCTGAGAACCTTGTTTACTTCATTAATGTGTTTACTGTGTTAATGGACTGAGGATGGCAGTAGGATTCGGTATTCAGTTTCGGATTCGGCAGAATCTTAGCCAGTGGATTCGGTATTCGGCCGAACCCCAAAAATCTAGATTCGGTGCATCCCTAGTTTACACTCGCAATATAATAAAAAAGGGACTTCATGCAGGCATCAAATGAGCAGTGCTATTTGTCTGAGCATTTGTTTTAGGGTTTATTGACACATAGTGCAATTTTTATTCTTTTACTGATTTGGTGTTATCAGCTACTAATGCAATATGAAGAAACTTATGAGCATCATATGATACAATGTCATTGTAACAAAGTATGTTGTTATGGGAAGAAGGAGGCGGGAACTGACAGACATTTAAACAATTTAATAATAAAACAAACTTAAAACGAAAGTAAAAAAGGCAGTCCCTCACGGACGACTGCCGACATATAAACAAAACATAATAAAAGTCCAGGCCTGGTCCTCTCTTGTCCTTCACTGTCATCACTCTCTATTTTATGCTTCCGCTCCTCCGTGAGATACGTGACCGGTGCGTCTCGCAGATACTCCACCATTCTCTCACGGCCCTCGGCCTCATCCTGCTTGCCACAGTCATCTATACGATGTTGTAATTAGAATTTTGCGAAGATTAAGATGTGCTGCAAGACGGTTCCGGCAGAGAGCATGCTCTTATGTGCGCTGCACCAGAGTTTGTTTGGAACTGGACCGAGACCACCTCCTCAGCTGGGTCTCGGTATGGTTGTTTGATCCATACCCGAGTGCGATTGCTGTATTTACACCTGCCCAAAAGATCCGCACCAAGGGGGGAAACAAACTTGAGTTCAATTCAATTGAACCAAACAAGACAGGTGTGAATAAACCCGTAGTATTCAGAGAGGCAGCTCACTAGGGTTTGGAACAGGACCACGGCTCCGAGATGTGTGTAGATGCGTGTGTTTGTGTGTGTTTGTGTGTGTATGTGTATGTGTGTGTTTGTGTGTGTATGTATGTGTTTATTAATGGAGTAAACTCATCTTCAGCACTAACTCCATCTCTCTTGTCCCTCCTTACACCACGCAGCCCTGCTGCTGAACCAAGGTAAGGTTTCAGATCAACCTCTGATCAAACTCTGACATGTGTCCACACTAATCCTCATGTTACACACTCAGAAGAGAAGAGAAAAAGCGCTAGAAGCTTCCCTGAACCCTTGAGGGACACGATTATGGTGTGAAAAGAGGGACCGCTGAAAGAGAGGAGTTCAAAAGATTAGACAGAAAGTGAAAAAAAAAATCTCAATGGTAGTTTTCACAATCTAATCAATCCCAGTTTTTACTCTCTGAATCTTTTTCACTCTGGAAGAAAGTAAAATGGTTGTACATTTTTAATGTGGACTTAAAAGTTTGTAAATCCACAGTCTGGCACAGAGGCATCACATGCATTCAGAACATCTCTCAAAGCCTGATTTCAAACCGTGTTGTTTCGCTTGTGTGTGTGTGTCGTGGTGTTGTACGTGGTGTCGTATTAATTGGTTGAGCTGTTTTTGATTGACAGGGAAGGGGTATGCCCTCCATTTCCTGCCTGTTGTATCTCATTCTTTTCTGTCTTCTGTCTGTTTCTTTTCCTTTATCATGTGTCTCTTTCAGAGGATCCGGAGGCACAGCTGAGCACGGAGGAGGAGGAGGCCAGGAAGATAGCAGAGATGGGCAAACCTGTTCTGGGGGAGCACAGCCGGCTGGAGGTGGTGATCGAGGAGTCCTATGAATTTAAGGTATTACATCTGAAAATCTGGAAAAATAGTCAGTCCATATTTTTTTTATTTTATATATATATATATATTGAAATTTGAATTTGAAAGCATGTAAAGCATGTAAAGCATCACATCTAGAAACATTGGAAATTGTAGTTCCATATTTTATTTTATTTTATTTATTTATTTATTTATTTTAGTTTAGTTTAGTTTAGTTTAGTTTAGTGAAGTCCTATGAATTTACTGTGGTATCCCATCTGAAAACATTAAAAGCAGTCAGTCCATATTTTATTGTATTTTAATATTTTAATTTTATTCTAATTAATGTAATGTCAAAATATGATGGCATTTTTCAGGTGGTCTTTTAATTTATTTAAAGCATTTTAATTTATTTAAAAGAAATCATGATGGCATTTTTCAGATGGTCTTACTCCATCTGTTCTTCAACCTCTAAAAAGACATGACATAAGGTCACATGGTGAAATCATGCATGCTGATCTGTTCCTCATGTACAGCGTTCAGTACAGGTCTATTTAGGGTATGTGGTATACGGCATGAAAAATGCACATGCATCATTGATACCAGCCCATAGCTTGTGATTCCCAGTAGATTCCCAATGTATTCCTGCACACGATGGTTAGATTTTTTTCTTCATATTTGCAGTGCATAATTTTCAATTCTAACTGTTTATGACTATTTACCAAAAAAAATCATTTGAAGCTCCCACTTAATGATTACCCGGGGTGAAAAGATGCATTATGTTTTTCAGCTCTGTTCATGCTTGTTGATGACAGCAACATTTGATGGGTTGATTAAATTCTGATGATATAAATATTACACTCATATATCAGATCAGTGGTGCTAAACGAACAGTTGTCAGGTTCATTAGGTTGGTCATGATAGTAATATCAAAAGAATTCATTGCCAGCACTTCAGTGGTCCAGATCTGATTCTATTCAGATTCTTTCTTTCTTTCTTATATATATGTGTGTGTGTGTTTATTATTATAAATAATATTTATGCATATATATTTTATTTTATATATTGCATTTATTGTATACATATATTTATTTTTTATTATTGTTTATGTTAACAAAAATCACACCGAATCTGATATTTTAAATTCTGAAAATATATCATAATAATAATACTATTAATAGTAATATATATATTTATTTGTATTATTATTATCATTGATAATATTTATGCATATATTAATAATTTATTATATATAGACATATTTATTTTTATTATTGTTTTTTTATCCCAAAAATCACTCTGAATCTAATATTTTTAAATTCTGAAAATACTAATAATAATATACAGTATGTATTTATTGCCATTTATTATATATTTGTTTATTATTTTGTGAGCAAGAATCACATTAACTCTGATATTTTCAGTTCTGAACATACATATAGAAATAAATAAATAGATAATGACATCAGAGTGAACAGTGACATCAGAATGATTTTTTTATGTCAATCTTACTTCTTGTCATATATCATAATTGTGCATAATATTAAATGATATTATGAAATTTTTGTTAATATTTGTGACAAATATACCAGGATAGATTGACACCGTTACAATGAGAGTCCCAAGAACAAGCACAGTCCCTAGTGATTATCCTGAACTGTGACATGATGCATGATGGAGTTTCTGCAAGCGTCAAGCGAGTTTAAACACAAGTTTATTATGTCTGATATGGGCCACATTAATGATGTCATGTGAACAACCTTAAATGTACTGAATCCTGTGGTCTAAATGTTGCCAGTGATCTGTTGCTGTGTTTCAGAGCACCGTTGATAAACTGATCAAGAAGACTAACCTGGCGCTGGTCATCGGCACTCATTCCTGGCGAGAGCAGTTTGTGGATGCGGTGACCGTCAGTGCAGGTCTGTCTGTCTGTCTGTCTCACACACCTTTTGTGTTCTTCAACAGTGTGTTGGATGTCTCTTTTGAAACAGGAATACATTGTATGAGTCACACTGTATAAATGTCATTCCCTCAGCGATACACAGACTTAATAAAACACATAATGAGGCTCTTTCATTCTCAAGCTGCTCCTCTTAAAAGCTCAGTCTCAGAAGCTTCAGCAATACACAATAGCTCAGATAAAAAATGACTTGTTTTGTAAGCATTTGTGCACTTTGATTTCATGGAACAGAAAAGAAGAGTGTTCAGTGCGCAATTTTCCATAACAACTTAAAATGCATCATAAAAGTACCACAGAAATGGTCCATACTGTTTATTTAAAGTCAAACAATATTTATTTTGTTATGATGAAACTTGTAAAAAAAATGGTTTGGATTGAAGGATATAAGGTTGTGTGTGTATGGAGGTGCATGTACAGTAAGTGATGTGAGACTGTCATCTGGTGGTTAGTTGTGTTAATGACCGCACATATAAAACTGTCCAGAATGTGGTTGTTTAAATCTTTAATATTGTGTGTCATCCTCAGGTGATGGAGACGATGATGAAGATGAGGGTCGAGAGGAGCGTCTCCCGTCCTGCTGCGATTACGTCATGCACTTCCTGACAGTGTTCTGGAAGGTTCTGTTCGCGTTCGTTCCGCCCACGGAGTACTGGAACGGCTGGGCCTGTTTCGTGGTGTCCATCATTGTAATTGGCCTCCTCACCGCGGTCATCGGAGACCTGGCGTCTCACTTCGGCTGCACTGTCGGCCTTCGGGACACTGTCACCGCTGTCGTGTTCGTGGCTCTGGGCACTTCTATCCCAGGTGTGCTTCAGGACATTTAAGCCAATATTTAGGGGCACTTCAGCCACACTTTAAAATCTCTGAATGACACTGCATTAAATAACACAGCATAAATGCAAGATGAATTTATTGGGAACAAAAATGCACAAACATACTTTTTTTTTTTTTTACTTTTGACTTCAGTGTCCAGATACTTTTTGGGATCTATGTACGGTATATCAGTGAGATTTTTTTTGAAAGAAGTCTCTTCTGCTCACCAAGGCTGCATTTATTTGAACAAAGATACAGTAAAAACAGTGATATTGTGAAATATTATTACAATTTAAATTAACTGTTTTTTATTTGAATATAAGTTCAAATTTATGCATTGTTACTCCAGTCTTCAGTGTCACATGATTCTTCAGAAATCCGTCTAATATGCTGATTTGCTGCTCAAGAGACATTTCTCATTATTATCAGTGTTGAAAACAGTTGTGCTGCTTCAGATTTGTGTGGAAACCGTGATACAGATTATTTTTTAGGATTCTTTTATGAACAGAAAGTTCAAAAGAACAGCATATATTTGTAATCTTTTGTAATATTATAAATGTCATTACTGTCCGTTTTTTATCAGTTTAATGCATCCCCGCTGAATAAAAATATTAATTTCTTTAAAAAAAAAACGTACCCCAAACTTTGAATGGTAGTGCATATAGTTTTATATCACAATTTAGTAAAAATAAATGACACAAAAAACATTATTATTAATAATAATAATATGAAATCTAAATATCTAATGTGTGTATATTATATTATATTATATTATATTATATTATATTATATTATATTATATTATATTATATTATATTATATTATATTATATTATATTATATTATACATTGCCGGCCAAAAAAAAGTTGCTGTTTGGATTTAAACAGGCAATTGATTACGAGTATATTATTGGATCATTATTGCAGTGATCGCACATTGAAGGTGTTTGGGAAAATTGATGCACCTTTTCATGGAAATATCATCACAACATTTATTTCCATCAAGAGGTGCATACATTTTTGGTCAAGATCTTGTATTGTCAATGCAAGTCTCGTCCAGCACATCCCAAAGACTTTCAATAAATTCAAGATCTGGACTCAGAGGAGCCAATTCATGTGTGAAACTGATTCTTCATTCTCCTCACAACCATTCTTTCACAATTTGAGCTGGATGAATCTTGACACTGGACATATTCAAGAATATGCCCATAATGTGTCTTCCTACATGTTTAAGGCGAGACACTACAGGTGAATAGGGTAAAATTTTAAAATAATAGATATCACCATGAAACTTCCTCAGTTGATTACTTACACAAGCATATAAAAAAAAAAATGTATTACAAGTTTTAGAAATTTGTATGTTTAATTATGCAAATTAGGCATTATCTCATTAAATATGCACGATTTTGCAAATATTTTCGGTAGATAGATCTGAACATATGATAAAGCCAGGTGCAAAATTCTTTTTTCATTTTGTTTACACACAAGATGAAAAAAAAAATTCAGAGGGATTTCAGAATATATGCTTTCATTACCTTGGAAATCAAAATATACTGTCCATAGCCTTAAAAAAAATCGATTTTCGCCATTATTATTATTTTTTATTAAAATGTCACATAAATCAGGCCAGGAATGATTTATTAACAAATCCCTCTGAACATATCTTCAGAATGCTGCTAAGTGTATAACTGGAAAGTTTGGTGTACATAGGCTGAGATGTTTGTACTGGAGAATGACAAAAAACTCTTTTGAGAATTTTTTTTTTGAGAAAGCGGCATTTAAAGATTTATATACCGTAGCTCTAAATGAGATTTCGTCGTTAGCTTTAAATCCCCCTTTGGACATTCACGATTGTTTACTGATAGGAAGGAAATGCCCATATTTGGGTTACATAGTGTTGTGCAGGAGACTCAGAGCTTTACAACGATACCGGTCATGACAGACTTCAGTAAACAGAGGTTAACTTGGCATGTCGTGTTGGAATGATAACTTGGTAAATTCGGGAGAAACTTACTGCCGCAAGTAAACAAAATGTAATAAAATAAACATCTTAATGTATATTTTCAACGTTTTCTTTATAGCAGCTTGAAAGAACACATACTGAAGGAGTAAACTAGCCCAAAATCTCAAAACTGACCACTGCATGAAAAATCAATGTTTTTGCCTGCCGTGTCTCGCCTTAAGAAATGAAAAGCTACACAAATATTGTCCATATATAAATCGACCACTAATGCCTATATTTTCTCATGCTCTTTATCTCTCTTTTTCAGACACATTCGCCAGTAAAGTCGCCGCTACTCAGGATCAGTACGCAGACGCCTCCATCGGAAACGTCACCGGCAGCAATGCCGTCAATGTGTTTCTGGGTATCGGCGTGGCCTGGTCCGTGGCGGCCGTGTACTGGGCCATCAAGGGCAAGAAGTTTAACGTGGACCCCGGATCATTGGCCTTCTCCGTCACACTCTTCACTATTTTTGCCTTCGTCTGCATGGCGGTACTACTGTTCCGGCGCCGACCGTCAATCGGGGGAGAGCTGGGCGGCCCTCGTGTCTCACGTATACTCACTACACTCCTCTTTCTGGGTCTGTGGTTCCTCTATATCCTCTTCTCCAGCCTTGAGGCCTACTGCCACATCGAGGGCTTCTGAACGGCCCTGCAGAGCGAGGGAGGGGGAGGGGGGAGGCTCGGAGCCAAGAAGCTACACACATCAACACACAAATTTGCACACACACTTACAAAACACGTATTTGGTAAAACAAGGATCGTTCAAGTTAGATGTATCGAAGAACCCTGGTAGAGAATTGGTGGAAGGTGGAAGAAGTTCAGAGAAAAACCACAAGAGATGGACAATGTTTGAGAGAGATGAAAGAAGAGGAGTTTATGAATGCAAAGCATGTAGCAAAAGAGGGCATAAAAGAGTGTAAAGCACTAGAACAAAAGAGGGAGCGATGATGTAAAATAGTCTTTTCGTCTCTCGAGCTCATGGGCAGAACTGACGACTTTTGTTTAGCACTGCAGACATTGTGACATAACAGGCTTTTTAACGGTTCAAGGGCACAACACATCAGAGTAAAGAGAAAAGGAAACGCCAACTATAGTGATGGCATTTTAGATGCTAATGAAAATGCCCAGCAATAGAGCTGCTTAACGGATCAGCAGTTTTGCTTGGGCTGTGTGCATCATTCTGTACTAAAGCAGTTCTTTACGATCGCTGCTTGACAGATCGTACAATATATGACTCCAGAGTAAAATGCAAGACGGACTTTCAAGCATGCAAAATTACTTTAGACCCTGCCTGCAGTGAATATGCACAGCAGGATATGATGTCATGCTCTAGGGCTTCTTGTTTTAATAAGTAATAAAATATAAATAACTAATAATAATGCAGTCTAGTGTGACCGCGCCACCTAACAGTCACAAATTAAATTGAAATGGTACTGTACAACTAATGTTTCAGCTTGAGTGATTGATGTCGGACTGCTCATTCATCAGAGCCAACACTAATTCAGTTTTACAGTAACGTGACTGGAATGCTAAATAGCAAAATATTTACTTTGCATAAATATTGTCCGTTAATCTGTCAGACTTAGCTGTTTATTAGACACTAAGCGATCAAAGACTTTTAATTGTGCCCTACAATGACAAAATATAAAATGTTTAACGATACCAGAAATTCGTATTAGGCAGCAAAATAGAGGCAAAAAAAGAGTCTAAAATAGGGCTGCGTCAGCTCACGGACGGAAGAATGATTGAAGATGGAACTAGAAAGTTATTCATCAAACTTCAGACTCAATATTCTGCTAGTTTAAAGGCATTGGATCCAGATATTTTCACACGAACACTTATTCCACACTTCAACGTCTCACACAGTGTTATGACTGGGACCTGCTGAAATGGAACACTGCTCTCGATGACATCGTCATGATTTGAATCTTCAATTGTTACATTCATTCTGCGCTTTCTGTTGCCTAGAGACAATGGAACTCTCTTGATGACATCATGACGATTTGAATCTTCAATTGTTCATTCTGCGCTTTCTGCTGCCCGGAGACAATGGAACTCTCTCAATGTAAAAAATCCCACCGGAAAACACCCGCCGTCATCTCCATATCTCCAAGCCTATACTGGGATGTGCGTGAAACTGTTTTCCTCTCTTTAGAATGAGACCACAGCAGTGTTCAGAGTATGCCAGGAATAAAAGACGTCTCCATCGAATGGAGCTCAGTCCAGTCAAAGTAACTGAGAGTTTATCTTCTTCTTAATACAGGTTTATTAGGAGGACGAATGATTTGGATGTCGACTTTATTAGGGTGTGATCACGTTTATTTGACGCATCCAAGTTCTCATAACAAAACACTAAAGTTGTACAGATTCGCCATTGTGTAAAGCTGTCTGGGGCTTCTAACAATTAATGATTTAAAGAGCTGCGCATTGATTGGTTCTTTATAAACTCTTTAGCGTGGTGCTGAAAGCTGATTGGTCCTTGAATCGTCTGGTCCCTGACAGATTCACAATAAAATGTTGTTTACTCGTAGAGCACTCAGGATTGTGTGTATATGTACGTTAAGGGGATTCTAAGCGTTTTTGTGTCGTCGGCTCATCTGTCCAGTCTGTAGATGTTTGTAAAAAGCTGTGTGATGTGTGTATCTGTGCTAGACTTTTGTCTGTGGTCTAGTCAATCGAAATGCATGATTGAGTAGATATTGGCAGATCTATAAAGGCATGCGTTGACTCTGAAGACATGCATGAATTTGAAGTTTACAATGTTTGTTTACTAAAAGGGACGACCGATTCTGCGACTACAACGATGGCTGCCAGATCTCTTTTATGATATTTGAGTGTGAGATCAGTATTTACTTAAGAATATTTCATTTATTGAAGAGCAGATCAGGATTTCTTATTATTTTCAAGAACAAAAAAACAACAAAAAAAGCACCATTGATCTGTTTTCACGTGGCAAGCTTTGCTTTGCCTCACGTTTTCATATTTCTCACGTTGAACAACGTTCATGCCTTTGATTGCATTACGGCAGAGAGAAATATGTTCTCTGACTTAGATGTTGTGAGAATGATAAAGCATGAAATCTTGTTTTATACTCGCTCAACATCAGCATCAACTTCAACTGGCTTAAACGGACTGTTAAAACACATCAGTAGAAAAATTGTTCAATGGGGGTTCGATTTAGAAAATGTAAGAAAATGTTGCTTTTCTTTGACAGAGATTTTCATATTTGAAACCCTGAAGGACGGGGTCAATCTTAGATGAGCAGAATCCCAAATCTGTTATTGCCTTAAGAGACTTAGCTAATAACATTTCATAATTGTATCTGTATTGTGTTACGTGTTAGTGTGTTCATGTTTTCTCTGAGTACAACAGAAACCAAATTGATTGAGACAAAGCGTGCAATATGTGACAGTAAACCCTTCAGTAATACTTGGTGCCTATCCTGACCCTTTTGCTTGCTTCCAGGTTTCCTTTAGTGCATGTTGGCTTTTTCTTCTTAACACTACGAAGAGAACGTGCAATAAATCCGACAAATGACAAGGAGCGTGATAGAGATTTTCTGAAAGTTAATGGGTTTTAATTTTATTCAGTTTTATCATCAGTGATCTTATGTTTTTGTGGAATCGAGCTGAATCGAGCGGAAGAAATCACCCATTGCCCTGAATGTCAGATGTTTACTCTTTTTACAACTCTGTTGAAGTCGAACGCTTTGTAAAACCTTTTTGGAATACGACATTTTCAGTAGGTGATTTTTCTATTTCCAAGTGTTCTCAAATTGATAGGAAGCTCAGTAGTTCTTGATGTAATGGTTTTTGATAACTATTTCCAAGATGTTTAGATATTTTCAGTAGGTTTACTTGGGTTGTAAGAAATCACCATATATGTTGTATGATAATTCAGACTCCATTTGCAGTGTTTATTAGTGCAGTAAATACATCTGTACGTGCTGCACACTCTATCTATCTATCTATCTATCTATCTATCTATCTATCTATCTATCTATCTATCTATCTATCTATCTATCTATCTATCTATCTATCTATCTATCTATCTATCTGTCTGTCTGTCTGTCTGTCTATCTATCATGTGTTTTTGAATTGCAAGTAACATGTCTCTGTAAAACAGTTTCTTGTGCACTGGGCCAAAGGCTATTTTTATTTATTAATTCATTTACAAGGAATTTAACTCATGATAACAGAGTAAGAATACACTGTAGCTGTGACTGTCTTGTCTGTTAACCGTGTTAAGGGCATGTTGTTCATTGAGAAAAGGCCATCTTGGCTTTTTCCAACACATGTCTGGTGATGATGTTGCATATCTGAGCGGTTGGACTGTGTTCATTACTGTAAATGTGAAGCTGTACATGTGCCTCTAATGTGCAAAATGCATGATGTACCTGTTTGTAGGCATGAGCTGTTATTAGTGTCAAAGTTTACATTTACTGTATTATCCCATCTTTCGTTTCTTATTTTGCATTTTTATTTGATTTTACTTGCAGGTATTTTTGTACCCTTCACACAATATTATATTAATGATCCTCCTTGTTTTAGAATAGAATTGGAAGTGAGGAAGATATTGACAAACAGTTTGTTACACTTAATTTCTTTTCTGCCTAGAGAAATGTGAAAAATAGTTGTTACTTTTCATGTTATGAATCTGTCTTGTCCTTTTGTATGTTGTATGTGTCGACCTCAAACTGGTCTTGCTCCCTGCCTTGTTTTTGTGCACTTCTATCTGTGATCATTCTCTTTCTGCCTGTTAAATTACTTTAATAATGTGTCAGAAATGATGTGACATTAATATATATCAAATACTGTAATAATTCACTAGAAAGTAATATATAAGGATTTTATGTTTGTATGTTTTTGTTCATTTTGTCATGTCAGTAACAGAAAAAGTCAAGACAAAACTAAAGGCTGAGGACATTTGTTTGGAAGAAAATGGCATGATGTGTACTGTGTCCCAATTAAGAAGAAAAAAATAATGATGTAGCTGTTAGAGCTCAAGCAGACCATAGTTTATTTATTTTAAACGTACTGTCCTTGAGTGGTTTGTAATAACATCTATATATAACACATCAAAACTCAAATTATTGGATCTCCGTATGTAAAGGCTGCTGTCGGCCTATTACTGTTAATTTGTATATACAATCATGCAAATAGGACAGTAAAATGTACAGATCAGATAATTCACTCAAATAAATCCAGCAGTTGTAATGCCATCTAGTGATCACAAAAGTCAAGTTCAGAGAACTGTGTTGTAGTAAGTTTTGACAGCATCATTATGTTCAATACTGACAGTTTACCATTCCAGTAAGCTTTCTTTTTTCATCAAAAATAATAAAAATAGAGAAAGTAAACTATTTTAAGGTTCATAAATGGCACCTACGAGTGTACAATGTATATTTCTGTTATTATTTCTTGTTAAGTGCATCTTTACTGTCCTCAGCTAAAGTATGACTGTTTTTACTTGAAATGTTTTCATGTTTAAAACTCACTATTCTTTAAAATCTGAAAACACAACACTTGCTTTGTATACTGCTTTGACTTACAGTTTTAAAGCCTGTAGCTTCAAAAAAGTAAAAAGAAAAGATGTGTGTGAGTTTTTGGTTGTTTGTAATTGAATTTCATCATCTGGATCCTTGTTCAACATCATCTTGATCTGAAATTACGAGGTAGGCTATACATGTTTTGTTCTTTCGGATCTAATCCATTAACTAATTTAGTCTAGAGCAAGACTTGATGACAACCTCCTTTAGAAATAGAAAACAAATAGATTTGTTGTTGTTTTTGGACTGTAAAAAAAAAACGTATTTTACCACATACTGTAGGGCAGGCTATCAGTTGGGTTATTAATGGGCATACGAACCGATGACAACACCTCTACATATTACACCACAATTAATGGAAGAAAATACAAGAGAGAATTCCTTAAGAGTCACAGGAAAATTGTAAAGTGTTAAAGAAACTCGTCATACGTTATCCGCGACAAACGGGACAAACCGAGTGACCCGAGCCACGGGTACCGGTGACATCACGCATCGGATCCCGGCACGCGCCACCGCGGAAAGTCCAATCACAGCTCGCGCTTTACACCCATGAGCGCGTGCTACAAACCGCCGCCTCCCCGGCTTCCATTCAAACCCTCCCGACCGTTGATCAGTGTTTATAGTAGTCAGTCAGCGTGACTTCCCAGGTGAGCGGCTGCGTGTAAAAAGTGAAATATTCTCTCTCCGGAAACGAATTAAGGTCAGTGTGCGATCTATACGATGACTTTAAACGGGGTCGATGTTTAAATGAATTATCTTTCTGTCATTTTTGTGGCGCGAGCGGTTGAGGGTCTGACACATCATGATTCTAGCACTTTCTAAACTATCTAAAGACGTTTAGAAGACGTTTAAAACAGACCCCCAACATGTTTTAGTGATTCTTTTTTATATATATATGTAGACCTTTAATAAAGTGATGCATAATTAAAATACTTATGGATTGTTGTTGATATACCGTCCGATACTGATCCTAACTGAAATCATTTGATACAAGTTACGTTACGTTACGTTAACGTTACTTCTCTACTGAAAGCGAATTATGTTCACGAGCGTCTATTTACTAACTTTAGCAGTTGCTGAAATGTTTGAAAAGGCTGTTGAAATTTACCTATTTAGGAGGAAATGCAGTTTAAAACCACTCAACCTTTTAATTTCCATCTCCAAGTTGAGGCATTTAAACAAATAAAAGGTTAATGTGCTTGAAGAGAGATTATCTTCATGAGACTCTTCAGACTTTAAAGTTGGTTTACCTCATTCTTTCAGAGTGAGTCTGGGATTCATATTGCTGTAATAAGGAATCAAATTATGATTAGGAATGGCACACAGAGATGCTTTTGTGTCTTGTTGAGTGGGAGAGGTCATGAGATTGAGCTGTGGCAGGTATTTAGTGTCTGTAAACACCAAGCTTTTTTCAACTTATGTCATTATTGTGCCTTTGTTTTAATAAGCCTATTCAGTTTCTTAAGCTTTGCTGCATTCTTAACGTTTGAGCTTGTATATTTTAGTTTTCAGTGTTTGAATTCATTAAATGGTGTCTGATCCAGTTCTGTTCTCTCATTCTCATGCACGTCCTGGTTTGCTGACACAACACAAGCTCGGATGATTCATGAATGAACTGTTGCCATGACAAACATGTCAGTCAGTTCTCCATCACTCAAGTTCTGATTGTGTTTTATATGCACTGATTACTCTGCCGATACCGATAGCTGATTATTCAGAATAATATCTGCCCATACTGATAGTTTGAAATATCAGGGAACCCCCTCTATTACTATAGTATAAGATGTTGAAACAGCACAAACTATTATATTCAACTATTTATTCTCAGATGTAATAAATTATACTCAAATAAAAACTTAAATGTTTGAATGCCGCTCAGTTGCACATTAGGTAGTTTTCATAAACACTAAAAATGTAGGCTATTCAAACCTGCATATAAAAATAACAATAAATAAATATGATAAAACAGTAAATAAACTCCTCACTAGTGTTTTCATAGCTAACAAACGATCTGTGAACATTGGGAGGTAAATGCCTCGTTAAGCGACAACTTATTGAGCAATTACATGAGACATGATTTATTTCGGTAGGCCTAATACTCAGAGTACAGGAGTTAAATCTTAACCAGTTGTGAAATCTGGTTGCATCACGCACATAAGGAGAATCTTCACAGATTTTATTCACTGTAAAAAGTGAATAGTTGGATCAACTTAAAAAAAATACTTCAATTGGTAACACCTAAAGAAATTAAGTTTTCTCAACTTAAATTATCACGTTTTTCACGATAAAACGTGATAATTTAAGTTGAGAAAACGTAATTTCTTTAGGTGTTACTAATTGAAGTAATTTTTTTAAGTTGATCCAACTATTCACTTTTTACAGAATTCTTTCAGATCTCAAACCTGCACACACTGCAAGATTTGAAAACCGTGGCGCTTCACACACTACAAGATGATCATGCCAGATTTAGCACCTCACGTGATCTCACAGGGAAGCGGATGTGAACTAAATGGAGACTGTGTCACGTCAGACATTATATGATGAGGACATATTATAAAGGCAGTCGTGTTGTTGCCACATGTCCACCAGTCGTTCCTCCATCCCGTTGTCCGCTGGAGCCGTACAGCTGCTTGTTGTTGTTTCGCTGTCGCCATTTCAAAAGTTCAGTCACTTCCGTCTCCTTGTAGACTTGTCTCTCATTGGCTATTGTGGAAGTCCTGACGTAATAATAGTTGTAATCATTCTGATTTAAAATCATATCAAACATGTTTGATATTATCAGGTTGACCCGATGTGTCCTCGAGCAGTTCGGGAGGTTTAAGATTTGATCTGTAAACGCTCACATTACCAGATAATCTGGGCCGAACATCGGAACCGACGATGCCCTGGATGCAAACTGGGCATAAATGGGGATTTATGTCACTTTTTAAACTATTTTATGTCGCTTTTTTTTTACTATTTACTTGCCCTAAATTCAACCCAAGAGAGATTTTCTTCACACACAGTCCGAGTTGCAGTCTGAACACGTTTTTGATTGACAGCCGATAGTGAAAATACTTGCTTTTATCGTCCGATACCATACATCTGTGCTATTGAGTGGATGACATGAAAACGATCAAAACATTTCTCACATTTTAACCCTAATATATTTTGCATAAAGAATGGTCCATTAAGATTTGAATTGAGACATTATTTGAATGCCACTACCACGGAGCCATTCCAACAGATGTTTTTATTACGCTCATGTTGCCAGGAGTCAACAGTGTTCAATGAAACTGAATGAGTTTAGTTCTCATTACAGTAATGCAATGCAAACATTTTATTTAAAAAAACAATTGTGCTCTGACAGGATTTAGGTGAAACGTGCTTTATTGTCATGAAAGTAATGTCATAATGCTTTTTTCTTTATGCAAAATAACATTTTCTTCAACCATCCTTTTTTGCCAGACACTGACTGCAGAAAACACACACAGATAAAGGCCACAGATGCTCATATAGGGCACAACGATGCACAGTAAAGCAGACACATTCTCTGTGTTGCTTCACACAACATGACTCTCTCGCTCTCCCTCTGTTTCTCTCACTCAGCCTCTTCTTCAATCCTGCATGAGTGTTTGTGGTGTCAAACAATGATCCTTTCATTGGAAAGAGGAAGTAAATCTCGCCTCTCTTCACATAATGAATAGCAGCGATTTCAGATTTATCACACAAAACCATTTTCATCATAAATACAGAACACTCTGTTTCAGACCCACGATATTCAGCTCATGTTGTTGTGCAATGCTCTTACATGCTGCATTAGATTTGCTGGTTAAGAGCATTCAGACTTGAGCTTGAATAGGCCTAACTCTCGCTTTATGTACACTGAAAAGACAGCTGTGACTCACACTCAACGCTCAGAAAAAGATGGGTGTGGGGCGATGTACAGAAAACAAATGATGAAGAAAAAAAAGGAGAGGCTAAAAATGTGTGAGGACATCAAGGAACGGTTTACCCAAAAATAACAGTGTTAATTTATTCCAATTCAATGTCATATTTTAAGACAAAAGCAGAAAAAATGCTTTAGTTTTCGAAACAAGGAAAGTGGATAGACAAACCCCAGAAAACTGAAGAAGAAGGAAAAAAAGCTCATAAATAATGTTACTTAACATTGTGCATGACAAAAAGGCACCATTTTTTTAATTGAACTCAACTGCAAATAAGATTGGAGACTTAGCATTGATTAACAGCTTAAATATTAGTGTTTCGCCCACAAAGCTATTGTGTTATTGTACCCACAAAGTGTTTCTCCCACAAAGCTATTGTAAGTGCACAAAACAATAGTACACACAACTTTTAATGGTGCTTTTTTCTGCCTTAGGAGCTTGACTGTAATCTTAAAATTGAATATAATATATAGGTCTATCACCATCCACTTTCATTGTGCATCTCACTGGAAGAAAACAAATTATAAGATCTACATTAAAAAACCTTAGTTTTAAAACTTTATATTCTTGATAGCAGAGCAGAGTTGGGCAGCGGCGGATGATCTGTCATGCATTTGCTGACATTCACTGAGTTATTCATGAGATCCTTGAGAATGTATGAAAGGGATATTTTTACAGATAGATGAGTGAGTGTGAATTATAAATGACATCTGCAGGAATAGCTTCCGCTCGGTGGGCGTTGTGTGCATGAATACAGTGCCTCTGAAATATTCCTGGATATTTGATCTGCTGTGCATATATGCAAACACTGGGGATTAGGCCTATTTGACTGTAATACTCATTTTGGTTCAGTATTCTTTTAGTTTACTGCTTGACACCATTTATGATCATAGCCTATATGTGACCCTGGACCACAAAACCAGTCACATGGGCCATTTTTTTTTAATTGAGATGTATGCATCATCTGAAAGCTTAATAAATAAGCTTTCCATTGATGTATGGTTTGTTAGGATATGACAATATTTGGCCGAGATACAACTATTTTAAAATCTGGAATCTGAGGGTACATAAAAATCTGAACATTGAGAAAATCTCCTTTAAAGTTGTCCATTTAAGTTCGCGATTGTGCTGCATTCACTCACAAAAATAAATGTTTTATATATTTACGGTAGGAAATTTACAAAATATCTTCATGGAACATGATCTTTACTTAATATCCTAATGATTTTTGGCATAAAAGAAAAATCGATAATTTTGACCCATATTGGCTATTGCCACAAATATACCCGTGCGACTTGTGATTGGTTTTGTGGTCCAGGGTCACATATGTTGAATCTTATTGCTTCTTTTTCTGACTTTGTAGAATGTGTATTGGAATGTCACAATAATCACTCACTCACACAACAATCACTCAAGAAAAGTTTTATAAAGAAGCTTAATTTAGGCCCTTTCACACCGAGAACGATAGCCTAACTATATTATTTTCCACACCTGCACATGATATCGTTCTGTCTATTCTAAGCACACTGCAATTTTGTCATCTGCCGTTTTAAATGCTCAAGCTCTTTAAAGCAGGGTGGATTTTGATTCGCTGTCTACGTTTGTATTGTTCATCAGCTGGAAAAAAAATTGTTCGAAAAGTGATTCTAACGATATCGTTTCCATGTGCCGTTATCGTTAAAGTTGTGGTGTGAACTCTGCTGTTCTTTTATCTTTAGAATGATTTATTTTTATCGTTATAGTTATCGTCCTTGGTGTGAACAGGGGCCTAATGGCCTGCACGGAATAAGATATCTCAGTAAAACTAGCAGAAGTGGGAGAGTAACTCGATTTGCACATCGCCGTCACCCTCCTGTCGTCATGTGTGTATTACTTTGCTTCCTGATATCACATGCGCAAACACATATAACCTATATTTATATATATAAAACAGTTATGTCCGGTCGGACGATGTATTAATTAACTTCAGATTGGATTGTGTTGGTAATAGGCACTTACCTAACACTAAAAGATGTTTCGTGCCTCTAAAGTGCTTTCGATCTTCTTTCTGATCTGAAAGGTGTGTGGAAAACACTTGAGTTTGAGTACCAGCGTCTAGAACGCAACTGAATGCTTCTTCAAGCGTCTCCATACTTGAAAAACTGCAGAAAACTACTTTTAAACACGATATGACGAATTATTTACTTACATATTTACAGCGGGTCTACGCACGGGATTAGTATTGCCTGAGGTCATTTTTCCGGACCTTTTACTGAAGGTAAAAGTCGCAGTAATCTTTACTGACATTGTCCATAATGATTACTGATATGGCACATTCAGATGGGACTAAAATCACAGAGAAGTTCTGGTAATTATTACTTTGCCCCACCTCTCCATGTCAAACTAGTTCCGTCCGAATAGGGCTTAAGAGTGTATTTATGTGTTTTGTGATTGTATGTAATCATGGGAGGCTGGTTGTGATGGGCAGTATGGGCAAAAATAGCCATCAGTATTGATCCCTTGTGTTATTAGGCTAATGTTGCAATGTCAGATTATGCTCTTCAGCCCTGCGTAGATGATCCACCTTGTCCGTGTTTATTAATTGACAAACAGACATGTCAATCTTATTATTATTAATACAGGATTTCATTTAGGGACCTGGGTGGCTTCAGGACCACGGACAGCTTCAACCAGTGACACAACCCCCCCACTTCCCCAACCACACCACTACACATCCATGTCATACATATTCACTGTTCAATATATTCATATTTTGAAATGTTTTTTATTTTTATATTTTCAGGGTTTTTTTTGTTTTGTTTTGTTTTGTTTTGTTTCAAAAACAAAAAAAGCTGTCCGTTATGCTGCTTGATATTGCAAACTGTTTCTTGTTATCACATTATTTTAATTCATTATCATAATCATAAACACACTGGTTTGTAGCACAAAATATTTGATCATTTACAGCATTTTATTATTCTTCCCGTTATTTACCTATAGTGGCAAATTAATCGGAAGTGCCCACACAATCACAGAAAATAGCTTACTGAATGCGAACAATTGATTTAATTAATTAATGATTAATGACTTAATTTCATGAGTGAATAATGATTGATTTTTTTTTTTGGGGGGGGGGGGTATTCTTTTAAAATGAAAGAATTATTCACTTATAATCTCCCCCTCACAATTCTCATTCATGCTTAAACAAGCGTTGCACCAAGTGCCATTAAAGGCAAATCGCATTGGTTCTTGTGTGTCACATGATTGATCACAGTGTCATCTGTGAAAGTGATAGAATGACTTAAATTTCAGTCAGTTCCTCACACAAAGCTCATGTGCCCTTAGAAGACTTTGAATTAAGCACACAAGTTGTGTTTTTTCCACTTTAAAATGTCCTAGTATGGAAAACAGTACAATTTTTATATTGTATAATATACTGTATCTCCTTTTGTGTTCCATGCAAACAATAACAGCATATGATTTTAGTCAAAGTCGCTTTAAAGGGATTGTTCACCCAAAAAATGAAAATTGTCATCATTTACTCACCCTCAAGTTGTTCCAAACCTGTATGAGTTTCTTTCTTCTGTTGAACACAAAATAATATATTTAAAGGATTTTGGGAACCAGACAGTTGATGGACTCATTGACTTCCATAGTATTTTTTAATTGTTTTTCCTACTATGGAAGTCATTGGGGTCTGTCAACTGTTTGGTTCCCAACATTCTTCAAAATATCTTCTTTTGTGTCCAAATATTTGGTTTTTATGGTTTTAGTTAACAAAAATAACCCTGACCCACGCTCACAAAAACTCATGCACATGCTTAGTTTCAATGTCACCTTTCACCCACTTTTGGATTTGTGCAGAAATCTGGGCTGTTGTTAGACGTTACACACCTCTATATTTACCACTTTCAAATCTGCTCTCCTCTCACGGATGGGGTCACATGGGTCAAATCTAACAAGTAATCGCCCATGATCTTTTGGTTTTTGGTTTATAATCATTTGAATGTCCTGATGCTGTTCGGTGTTAGTGTGTGTTTAACAGCATGGAAGACTGACTGCTTGTTTTTCTTGTTTTAGAAACAAAGCTTCACTGACACATCGCAGAGGAGAAGAAAAGAAGAGGAGGAAGTGACAACATTATTTCTACTTCATTCTGTCAGTATGAGGCTGAAGCAGGATGTGAGTCCAGTAGTGGTCGTCATATTCAGATTGGTGGTTTGGCTTTACTCTCTCATCTCGTACCTGCCGTACCTGTTGCTGAGATCGTCCGAACTGCAGTCGTTCTCCGAGTGTTCGCGGAGGGTGAAAGGCCGTTCCCTGAGCGCACACCCGTCGGGACCGTACCGGGATGTCGGAGCGCTGAGGGCGTTGGCAGTGTGCCTACAGCCCGGGGTGAACACACTCGATCGGGTGTTTGAATCAACCGTGAGCCGCTATCCTGACCTGGACTGCCTGGGCACCAGAGAGTTGCTGAGCGAGGAGGACGAAGGTCAGGAGGATGGAAGAGTCTTCAAGAAGGTGTGTATCGTCTGAAAGTCCATGCTATGCTTTGGCCCTTCAAAACTCTTGGATGTGTTGAAGTATCCCTCCTCCACTGATGTCCACTCATATTGTTGGTTAAACCAAAAGTCATAGTTTAGTTTTTATGAACACTTCTCACCTTAGAGATGGTTGACTAGTCATCCACCAATGGATTAATCATTGAAATCATGCTTAAAAAAATACTGAAAACTTGCTCATCAAATAAGGAATAATATTATATTATTAAAATAATTTAAAAATATTGAATTAGACACAAAATTAATTGTACGCTGCCTAGTATATGCTACTTCTGTGTGGGAATTACTGTATAGTAATTAGTAAGCCTACGCTACTGGCCAAATAAAGTTTGAAATAATTGTATATATTACAGATTTATTTATTTTTATGTTTTTTGAAAGAAGTCTCTTCTGCTCAACAAGGGTGTATTTATTTGACCAAAAATGCAATAAAAATGGAAATAAAAATGTTTTCTATGTGAATATATTTTAAAATGTAATTTAGTCCTGTGATCAAATCTGAATTTTAACATTACTCCAGTCTTCAGCGTCACATGATCCTTCAGAAATCAGTAGAATATGATGATTTGCTGTTCAGTTATTATCAGTTATTATTGGGGCTCAATTAAAAATAATTGTTTTTTTTTATTATCAATGTTGAAAACTTGAACATTGAAATTCCCTCAGAATTCTTTGACGAATAGAAAGTTCAAGACAAGAACAGCATTTATTTTATTTAAATCTCTTTTTAACATTGCAAATGTCTTTACTGTCACTTTTGATCAATTTAATGCATCCTTGCTGAATAAAAGCATTAATTGAATAAATTACTCTTTAAAATATATTCACATAGAAAACACTTGTCTTAAATTGTAATAATATTTCACAACTATAAAGTTTTTACTGTATTTTTGGTCAAATTAATGCAGCCTTGATGAGCATAAGATAATATAAAAAATCTTAATGAATCTAAAGTTTTGACCGATAGTGTGTATTCAAATATTGGATAAATTTAATAAACATATATTCAAAAATTGGGCCTAAAGTTAATGAGCTGATGTCATAAATGTGATGATTTCTGAATGACATGTTGTGATAACTTTATAAATGGTCTGAGTGGAGTGGACTAATAAGGGAGGTCTGTTTTGTGTTGCGTGGGTGTGTGTGTGCGTAATACATTAAACTCTGTTTTCGAAAGCACAGAGAAAATCTTGTTTTCCATGTCATGACCCGTTTAAGTCAAGCAGCCTGTAACAGACTGACCTGCAGCATGTGAATGATCTCTCAGTTCTGATGATAATCCTATTGTCCAGCACTGGAGCAGCTCATATAGTAATACTATTCTCCTGTGTTGCTGCTGTTACTCAACTAAAGCTGCCAAACATGTGCTGCTGTTGTGCAAGATGAAAAGGGCTTGATTATGCATCCCAAACAACTGCTGCTGGATGTTTCTTTCTGCTGGGTGATTTGCTTTTGTTCTAACATTGTTTAAGAGAGTGCTCTATTTGTACACTATTCTGGTTTGAACATCCAAAACACAAACCTGATACCTGATGCACTTTTGTTGCATTTCATTTTTTATTTTATTTTCCATCCAGCTTTTATATCTGTATCTTCAAGATGATTATTATGTAAATGACCGGAAATTCTTTGGATGTAAAAATAATGACAACTTCCTTACAAAGTTTCTGGATACTGAACAGGCGTCGATAAATGTTGAAATAGACTGTGGAGGGATTTTTCAAGTTAATTTGTCCTGTGCACAAAAAAAAATCATGACAAACTTTACATTTAAATGCTTATAAAGAGGCATGGGTATTATATAGCAGTACAATACAGGAGAGAAAAAAATATAATTATACTGTTCTCAATAATACTACTTTGTGTCTGTAAAAGTTAAAGTATGTCTACATACATTAATCTTGATCATATCAGAAAACAGATTTTTCTTGCTATTTTGAAGTTTACCTTTTTTTATTAAGCAACCAGATCTTTAATTGTAAAGGTCAGACAGAGGATTTAAAATGTACAACTATAGGTGCGTCCCCATTAGCTATATCTATATTGTGTAAATAGTGTGAGTAGTGTGTGCACTGTTAGAACTTTTTGACTCATTTTTCAAATAAAAGATTTCCTGTATCATAAATCGATGAACTTTTGCTTAAAAACAGTGAAAAATGCCCTAATTCCTCTAAGTTTTAAAAAAGGTCACCCTTTTTTAATAGGAACAATAAAAAAATAGGAACAATCATACAACAAATGTTACTGCTTGTGCTTAAAAGTAGCACTTCTTAACTTTCTAGAACTGTTTAGAACTTTCTGGAACTTTCTAGAACAAATCTTGGTATACATATATGAGAGAGGGAGCTTTATAAGCAAACAACTCAACTTGATACTTTTTGATATTCGTTTAAGCAGTAATATAATATGACATAAGCAGTATTGTTTGTTATATGGTTGTTCCCCTTTATGATCTAGGGTTACCTTTTTTTAAACTTAGAGGAATTAGGGGCTTTTTCATTGTTTTTAAGCAAAAGTTCATGATGTATGACACAGGAAATCTTTCATTTGAAAAATAGTCAAAAAGTTATGACCCTAATGGTCACACTGGAAACTCCAAATGGAAATTCCCGGATGAAGTGTGGAATGTTGGACACTTCATGCCCTGAACTGTCACAGTTTTAATCACGTAGCAGAGGAGCTTTCAGACTCTGATGCTGAACGACAAAATAACCTTATGAAGGTCATAGACCACACAGTGTGTACGTGCATGTGTGCAAAGTGTATAGTGCATAATGTGGGACACAAGTGATGTTATGACTTTAAAAAACCTTGGCTACTGAACTTTTGGAAAAAGATTAAACAAAATGCTTCTGAAATGTAATGTTGACTATGTATGAATCCTATAAATTCTCCATGACCTGTGACTATATAATGAACCAATAGGAGGAGCTGTTGATCTGTAAAATTGTAAAGTCTGGTACAGTGGCATGGGGGAAAGTTAAAGGACTGAACAGGTGGACTAATTACCCTTTCATACTCTCTGTTTCTCTGCAGGTGATTTTGGGAGAGTATCGCTGGATGTCGTATGATCAGGTGTATAAAGAAGTGAGAGCGTTCGGGAGCGGTTTGGCTTCTCTAGGACAGAGACCTCTGAAAAACATTGCCATCATCTGCGAGACCAGAGAGGAGTGGATCATAGCGGCGCAAGCCTGTTTCATGTACAACTTCCCATGTGAGTCACACGAACACGTACAAAACAAAGAACATCTCTTGGGTTCAGCAAAGAGCCTTCTTATCAAGAGCCGGTTTTAGGCTGTTTAGGTTTCTTGAGTTGGTATAGGATTCTTTGTGGATTAAACATGTTTCTTTAAAGAATCAGCACATACTTTAGATTGTGCAAACTCATTGCTACATGCCTCAAATCTTTTAGAAAATTGCAAATGCATAGAAACACCCAAGCGACTTCCCATAATGCCCTAACATTGTCATCCTCTACAGAAATGACAAGCTTTAGTCAATTTGACTTATTTATGCATCATAGAAAACACAACATGGTACATATATAGGCACGCAATGTGACACTGTTGTTCATGTTAACATATGCACATCTCGACCCGCACATTTATGCAAGTCTACAGCCAGATTTGTTTCATATTTGTGTGTTTATGACACACATGGGGCTAATACAGAGGTTTGTGTGTGTGTGTTTTGTATGGAGGTCAGATTGTCCTCATTGCACTGCTGTTATATAAACTCGCCATCCTCCCCTCCTCCTCCTCCTCCTCTCTCTTTTCCTTTTTTTCCTCTCACTTTCCCTCTAAAGTGTCTGATAGCGACGTGATTTTTCTCAGGTCTGGGGCCATCCCTAAACACACACTCACACACACTCAAACACAAAAATAAGGATGTCCCCACAAGGACTCACTGGTTTCACTATGTGTGTGAAAAAAAAATATATAAATAAAATGAATTAAATGTGTGTGTATATACATAATATAATACATTATATCATACATAGATTGTATATATATATATTATATATAATGCAGTAAATTATATATAATGCAGTGTGTGTATGTATATATATATATATATATATATATATAATACAAATAATTTATAAACTAATATAAATGTATATATTATTTATGTTTATTTTATTGTTTTTTGGAGACTTGATATCATGAGATTCACCCCCTCGTGTCTGTGACATAATGTGTTCACACAAACACACACACACACACACACACACACACACACACTCAGACTTCTATGTCTCTTTGGCTGACTTCTGCACCCTGGTGTTCCTGTCAACATCAGATGCTCACGTACTTGTTGTCATCCGGCCTACGTGTGTGTGCGTGTGTGTGTGTGTGTGTGTGTGTGTGTGTGTGTGTGTGTGTTTGTGTGTATGTGTGAGAGAGAGAGTAGCTGTGTGTTCATATGTTGCAAACATGAATTGTTTCATGTATTTATGTTAGAAAATGTGTGTGTGTGTGTGTGTGTGCTCTTAAACATTTAAGCTTATTTGCATGTGTGTGCATGTTGATGTTTCCGTGGTGATCTCTTTTCTGTTTGTGTCTCACGGCTGAAGTGTCGCGCCCTCAGGCAGTGACGCAGACTGATGATGTCACAGAACGCAGCTCACGGACCCCCTATGTTCTCAGTGTGCTTTTGTCAGTGTGTGTTTATGTCTGTGGATGAGCACAAAAGTAAAGGCACATGGATTGTTTCATGTATGTTTGTCATGTGCAAAAATGTGCATATATCTATATGAATATTTCTTCATATGTGCATGATTAGCTTTGTTTACTGTGTGTGTTGTGTTTGTGCATGTGTGTTCTGGCTTGTGCTTGTTTGCCCTCATCCTGAACTTTTCACAGCCATGCGTGCTGCTGCTACTGATAACTGACACAGCTACACGACTGCATGCTCAAACTTAAAGGGGACATATCATGCTAAATCCACTTTTTTAGCCCTTAAATGCATTTTGTTGTATATTTGGAGTGTTTAGAAGTACAGAAAAGTTGAAATTATTCTCTTCAGGTGCTTCGTTGATATCTTTATATTCTGTTTTGGTCATATTTTTCAACCTGTTCCGATTTTTCTGTTATCTATGACGTTTTGTGAACTATTACGTCACAGTATTTGCAGCGGAACTGCCAAATAAGGACATTGACTTCCAGCCCAACACTTCGAGCAATCCGCCATTATTATTTCTCGCTGCAATTTTGTAGTCCAAGCTAAAAGATGCAGAAGTTACGAGAGGGTAAGTTAAAATGATCGGTTGTTGGATGTAGTAACCCACACGCTTCATTACACCGTCTAATGTAGATGAACTGCCGCGCTTGTGACAGGGCGCATGTTTAACTAAAAGAACGAGCAGAGAGAGAGACCCGGTCGCGCGCACGCTCACTCTCTCTCTTCAGAGAGGCGAAAGTGTAAACAAGACATCACCGTCTCCAAACTAGACGCTGTCTTGCTCTCTCTCCCTCGCACATATTAATCAAAATAAATCGACACGGTGGTAAAAGGTTGAAAGACCAAAGTTTCATGTGTAAATACAGTAGCACACCATTGCGATACATCCATATGAAGACGTTGTTCTGCAGGTTCGTCGTCTTCATTTTCATCTCGCTCCGGCTCCGACTCTGGCTTGAACATGTAAGGCTGGCTGGACAAGTCTTCCGTTGTTGACATTTTGTTAATAACGTGTGAATAAAAAGTTTCTGTGCCGCTAGATAATCCTATCTCTGCTATCAGACTACAAAAATGGCCGAACGGGGTGGAGTTGAACCGAGTGTCACCTCTGCAACCTGGAGAGGGGGCGGGGTATGAAGTATCTCAATTGTATTTAAAGAGACCGCACCAAAACGAGTTGCTCTCAGACGCACATCAGAAAAGGGGTAGAAAAGTGGCCTGTGGAGCTATAATAATGAGGAATTCAGACCCAAGCATTGCAGTTCTGCTTTATATAGACTACAAATGTATGATTTATATGTAAAAAGGAACGATTTAAAAGCATGATATGTCTCCTTTAAGGGGAAAGTGTGTGTGTGTGTGTGTGTGTGTGTGTGTGTGTGTGTGTGTGTGTGTGTGTGTGTGTGTGTGTGTGTGTGTGTGTGTGTGTGTGTGTGTGTGTGTGTGTGTGTGTGTTTATATATGTACAATTGAATGGAATGGAATGAAACGTCCACCCAAAGATGGTAATATCCAAATTCCTTGTAATGCGGGGACATTTTTGTCCCCATGAGGAAAACAGCTTATAAATCATACTAAGTGATGTTTTTTGAAAATGTAAAATTGCAGAAAGTTTTCTATGATGGGTAGATTTAGGGTTAGAGGATATAATATATGGTTTGTACAGTATAAAAATCATGATGTCTCTTTAAAGTCCCCATAAAACCTGAAGACCCAACGTGTGTATGTGTGTTTTACAGTGGTAACTCTTTACTCGACTCTGGGAGGTCCTGCTATTGCTCATGGACTCAATGAAGCTGAAGTTTCCCACATTATCACCAGCAAAGACCTTCTGGAAACCAAACTCAAGGTGATCAGACACTCTGGACTGTAGTTCCTGCAGTCAAAAACCTGACTAACAAAGTGTTTTATGTATTAATCTTAACTGGTTTTACTCAGATATTATTTAATATGACTTATAAAGAACATCTAATGTAACTAAATATGTTGCTGGCAAAGGATAAAGTAGTTACAGCATCTACCAGCAGGGGCTAACTAGCCAAACTTTGACCCCTTGGACTTAAAGGAACAATTCACCCATTTGCATTAAGCTTTGTATCGTTAGAAACCCAGTCATATTTTTGAATGGTCATGTATTATTCCCTAATTTTCACCTGAGACGGGAGAAATACGGATTTCAGTGTTGCAGTTCCTGCGTTTAATGATGTAAAAATCGTCATTTTGCGTCATTCTAAGCAGGAAGTCCCATATCTTTGTAGAGGGGTTGAGACTACAAACACTCGTGGGTCAGTGGGACCCACACACGCTGCAGACCTATTACAGATCAGTGGGTGGGACTTCACTTGCAGAAACTAAAAGCAATATCCGCCATCTTGTTTGGAAGCTAAGCTAACAGGCGCTGTCGAGCCAGATGTGAAGTTACAACTTGGGAGTGGCTTGCGGAGCTGTGCAATGTGGTGCATTGTGGGAGATGTTGTCTTCCATACAAATGCGCCCTAAAGCTCCTTTCTGTCTTTCCTCGGTCAAGAAGGCACCAAAATCGAAATTTATGTTACATTTCGACTGCATATATGACCCACTTTCAATAAAGATTAATGCTCCCACGGGTGAAATGCTCCTTTAACTGAGACCGCATGGGTATATCACAGCCTACTTTACATGACCCAACCAAATCCCAATAGATAAATTATATCCCTCCTTAGGGATGTCACGATACCAAAATTACAGTAGTCGGTACCGATACCATTAAAATTTTACGGTTCTCGGTACCAATTTCGGTACCACAGCAAAATCTGTTGGAACTATTTTTCTATTTTATTTAATATTTCAAAAAAATTCAATTCAATTCAATGACTTTATTATTTATGACGTTAATCATAAGTAAATAATACATAAGCATTGAAGGCTACATACTGTTTAAACTTAAATATTGCTTATAAAAAAAAAAAACAAGTGAAAAATAAGCAACCGTCTATGCACAGTGCAAACATTATTTTTAATATTTTTAATACATGGAGACGTGGCTAAATCTACTGTACAGTAGCCTAATATAATTATTTCTGTCAATTTCAAGTTAAACCGAACTTTTATTTTGACGGGTTTCCGTGAAGACCTTTGAGTTTCTGTGTGTGTATGATATGACGATAGTTTTTCTCAAATGATGAAACGGTAAAATGCTCATGAAGTGACTCTCAGAGTGGCTCTGAAGATGAATTTCATCATGTCATCATATCGTGAGGCAGCAGAGACTGAAAACAGCGCGAGCATCACTCGTGCTTCAGTGTGTGTGTGTGTGTGTGTGTGAGGTAAATGAAACCGTGTGTCTGTGCCATACATTCACAGAGACAAGTAGAACATGCTGGGTTAATATTTAAATAGTCTTTTTGCGGTTTAATATACACAGACACTGTATATATTGTGGTATATATCGTCTACAGTGCTCCTAGTAAAAAAGTTAGTCTGGAGCCCCGCGCTTAGATAAACACGGAAGCGACTGAAAGCAGCTGCCTATCAGTGGGTAACGTTACGGAATATACCCGGTACTACAGAAATGCTGGTCTCATAACATTTTACCTGGTACTACAGAAATGCTGGTCTCGTAACATTTTACCCGGTACTACAGAAATGCTGGTATCGTCACATGTTCAAAATGTCAGTACCGACTTGGTACCGAAGTACCGGTACTTTGACAACACTATCCCTCCTACTGAATATTATAATTTGTTCTGAAATACATCACATTATGGCAGTTAAATACATGCACTAATGTTTTTGTCTGTCTGTATTTTAACACACAGAACATTTTGCTGGAGGTTCCGAGATTACGACATATCATCGTAGTTGACGATAAGCTCAACAGCGGCTCTGAATACCCACGAGGCATCAGTGTCCACAGCATGGCGGCTGTGAAGAGACTTGGGGCCCATCCTGAGAATGGTACTAGTGTGTGTGTGTGTGAGGTCATTTTAGGTCATGTGAATGAGAAATCCTCCATCTGTGTCAAATTAAGGCCAGGGTCGAGGGTGTCCCTGACTCTTTCGCTCTGCCGTTTACTTCCTCCGTTATAATTCTCTGTGAAGCCCTCAACAGCTGGTAGTAGTAGTCGTCGTCACACACTGGAGAGTGTGTATGTGTGTGTCGGGTCATGTTTTCTCACACTGCCACAGACTTCACATGACATTGAGCTGATCTTCCTCCTTCGGCTCAACATGACATTCGCTCTGTTCTGTGTCAGCGTGCTAATGCTAAATCACATTGGCCCCTTAAAACACACTCATGCACACAAATGTACACACTCGATTCCCATGTTCCACATTAATGGTTCTAAAATCTTGGGACGGCTCAAATGGCACTCTCATTTTCAAAGCTAAAACGTTCTGTTCTGCTACTGACATTTCACCCCCGCTTCCTGTTCTTATCTTATTTCATTCATTCACACATACAACTATATTTTTACTTGGGTAGTCTTTATCAATATACTTCAAACAACTATAAATTCAAGTTTACAACCTATCCTCCCCTCATATGCAGTGTTATGGGTTATTCACCAAATAATAGTAGTTTCAAACCAGTGTAGTTTTCTTATGTCTCATTCGAACTACAGAAACGCGACCCGGTTTGGCAAACTTTTATAGTGCGGTTATAGCCGATAAAGGCTTGATGAACCACTGATACGATTTTGGAAACATTATTTTAAGGTAAAAAAATGTTCCTTAGTGTTGCTTTAAAGTAAATAGTTTGTTTGTTAATGACATGCCTGAAAGGATATGAAAAACATACTTGAAAAAAACATACTTGAAAGAATACTTATAATAGAAAGGATTCTTAAAAGGAATAGCTTATCCAAAAATAAAAATGTACTCATTCTCATGTCAGTCAAGGAGATGTTTTCTGTATTTTTTATTTTGGTAATTTTTGTACTTCAACTTAAATTGTTTTATTTCAATTCATTTTTGTCTACCTTTTTTTAAGTTTAAGTTTTTCAGGTTTAAGTTTTTCATCAAATATTTATATTTTATTTCAGCTTTATATCAAAATGATTTTGAATAGTTTCAGAAAATAAAAAATAAAAATTTGACTTGCTTTACGTCAAGCGTTACAATAGTCATTATTTAGTTTTCCTTAGTTTCTGATGTCACAATACATCATACTTTCATGAAATCATGCAACATACTCTACCTTGTCTGTGGACATCGTTCATTCCAAAGCTAGTGCTGGATGAACAGCGAGCGTGAGTGCGACAGTAGGCTGCGGGCGACGAAATTATTTACGACAGCGGTAATGGACAATTCCGCTTCCAACCTGTAGGGGGACCGAAGAGGAAAAGTTCCTTAGTGTTGCTTTAAGAAAAACAGTCAGAATGAAAACTGGCCTGGAAAACTTAAAGGGATAGTTCACTTTGAAATTAAATTTTGGTATGTTTTAGCTTACCTCAAGGGCATCCAAGATGTAGGTGTCTTTTTTTCCGCAGTAGTTTCAATTTTGATAATTTTAGGTCAAACTGTTCTTGTCTGTCAGTCATATCATGCAGGTCTATGGTCACGGTCTCAAAGAGCATGCACAGAGTCCAAATTAAAACAATTCCTCATCGTCCAAATTAAACAATTCCCCATCGTAAGTACACATTGATGGCCTAAGACACGAAACGAGCGGTTTGTGTGAGAAAACGAACAGTATTTATATCGTTTTTACCTCTTATAACACAACCACGTCCAAGTGATCTGAGGGCGCGAGCGCATCCTGCTGTGTGTCGTGCGCAGACTGGTGCATAGATATATATACACTAGAGGTCGCCTTGTCTACGGCAGTTCATTGGAACGAATGTCTTTAATGCGAAATCTAGTGTATATATATCTATGCACCAGTCTGCGCACACGTCACACAGCAGGAAGCGCTCGCGCACTCAGATCACTTGGACGTGGTTGTGTTATAAGAGGTAAAAACGATATAAATACTGTTCGTTTTCTCACACAAACCGCTCGTTTCGTGTCTTAGGCCATCAATGTGTACTTACGATGGGGAATTGTTTAATTTGGACGATGGGGAATTGTTTTAATTTGGACTCTGTGCATGCTCTTTGAGACCGTGACCATAGACCTGCATTATATGACTGTCAGACAAGAACGGTTTGACCTAAAAAATATCAAAATTGAAACTACTGCGGAAAAAAAGACACCTACATCTTGGATGCCCTTGAGGTAAGCTAAAACATACCAAAATTTAATTTCAAAGTGAACTATCCCTTTAATAACATGTGAAATGTCATGAAAATTGAGTCATAGAAATTGCTGTAGTGAATATACATGTTTTTTGTTATTCTCATATCTAAAATATTGAATTGTCTTGAACTCTATATAAAATGAATTTTAAAGGGGGGGTGAAATGCTATTTCATGCATACTGAGTTTTTTACACTGGTAAAGAGTTGGATTCCCATGCTAAACATGGACAAAGTTTCAAAAACTAAGTTGTACGTTTGAAGGAGTATTTTTGTTCCAAAAATACTCCTTCCGGTTTGTCACAAGTTTCGGAAAGTTTTTTTCGAGTATGGCTCTGTCTTACGTAAGATAGGGCGGAATTTCCTTATATGGGTCCTAAGGGCACTTCTCCGGTAAGATCGCGGCCGCGCGCGCACTCGTAGACTAGAGCAAGAGAGTGAAAGCAGTTCGCCATCAAAGCGCCCTGCCCGGCTTTTGGGAAGTCAATGTCACCAAAGAAGTGTGTTTTTGGTTGCCAGGGCAAGACAACCCTGCACAGATTCCCAAAGAACCCAGCGTTAAGGAACCCGTGGATGGAGTTTGTTTTCCTGAGCATAAACGGAGTTGTGTAGGCTAACTGTTAGACTGTTTGTTCCCTGCATTTCGACGATGATTGTTTTATAAACAAAGCCCATATCGACGGATTTGCAGATCGTCTAATGCTTAAGGATCGAGCAGTCACAATGATAAAGGTTCGCGGTCGTGCGCTGGAACCGGACGGTGAGTAAAACTGTTTGTTGAACAAATGTCTCTGTGTGTTGTCACTAGCTCGGCGCGTTAGCACAGCTTTAGCTTCGCCCACAGGGCCCGCCCCCAGCCGCTCGTTTTTTTCCGGAAAGACTCGGTACAGTCTATCTTTCTGTTAAAAATTTAATAAAACAAAAGACTTTTTGGAGATATGAAGGATGCAATATTACTCTATAGGTACTCAAGATTAACAGGAGATTGAGTGAAAATGAGCATTTCACCCCCCCTTTAATCATAATGATTCATATAAATTCACGAGTCAAAGGGTGTGGAAACTATTAATAATATGTTAAAATGGAATCAATTCTGAATAAAACACTGATTTTATTTTGCTGGACAGGTAAAGTAAGGAATTATTGAAATAATCCTCTCAGGAGATCAAGGCAAAGCTCTGTGATGTTATAATTAAACACTCAAGAGTACAAAGGTCTCGTCTGTGATTTTACAGTTGCACAGTTATGAGATGAAAGCACTACTCTCTATGATGTCACAACAAATAAGCATTGATGAGATCAAAGCCCTGTTCTGTCACAGTGAAGCATTCTAAAGCCAGATATAATGCATTCTAATTGGAACGCTAGTGATTAAAGGTGCTATAAGCGATGCCGGGAGTCGTAACTTCTTGTAGACATTCGAATTGTTGTCAAACAAAACGGAGGCTAGCTAGACCCTCCCTCCTCCTCATCCCGTCTCCTCCCTCCTCCCCTCCCTTCCGGCATAAAGGAAAGTCAAAGTAGTCACTACAAACAAAGTTAAGTTTTACTGATACTTCATTCAATGTGTAATGTCACCAAGTTAGATAAATGCTTTTATATATTGCAGAACAGAATGCAGAAAAAGAGAAACATTGTCTTAAAATCGTTTCGCCACATGAGGTTATAACTATATCGCCCATACAAGGACGCAATAATAGCAAGATAACGTTAGCTTCGCGTTTCACAGTGAGCATAAACAACGGCGGCGTCGTAAACAAATTTAGTCAAAGTTGTCAATAGCCTAACGTTATAAATGAACATTCAAATTCATAACAAACAGTGGCTGAAAACAATCATTCACACAAATTGTCGCCCTACTGTGAATTTGCTTGATCATTTACAATAGAAATTGATCGCTAGCTGCTAGAAACATATATGTTGTATTCACCAAAGTTGACGCTGACTACATAGTTCTAGCTAATTACATCCTTGTGTTGGTTTGGCGAACATGAACGTCAGTTTAGAAAGAAAAATGGATTTAGGCCTACTACCTGTTCTGCAAAAACAGAGCAATTGAATGTCGGATTGGAATCCGTTCTGCCGGCGGAGTTCTCGCCACCTTTCGAAGGTTTTTCCGATGTAAATTCGGTACTTCGCGTGTTCCTTATCCTTGTCCCTCTTCTTTGCAATTTGTTCATCGGAACGTCGTCTCTTTGGTCGTGTGTCGGCCATAATTCAAACTTCCCTCTTCATGCTTGATGCTTCTCTCTCCTCCACACACCCCCTTCATGTGTACGCGCACTAACCCCCCAAACCCCACCCTCAAATACTTCTTGTCGGTGATTGGCTGGAACACAGTTTGTTCTGTTTCTTGGTGCGGGTGAGCCCAGTTTGGTTTTGTTGCTGTTTGTGGAGCCTGTGGTGTCTACAGAGACCGCGTTTTTTTACAGTGTGTTCAGATGTTTGCTGTATGTGACAAAAAATGTTTTGGCCTAAAAAACGTGTGACATCACTTAGAGCACCTTTAATAGAATAATCCCTTTATATATGTGACCCTGGATCACAAAACCAGTCACAAGTCGCACGGGTATATTTGTGGGAATTGCCAACAATACATTGTATGGGTCAAAATTATCGATTTTTCTTTTATGCCAAAAATCATTAGGATATTAAGTAAAGATCATGTTCCATGAAGATATTTTGTAAATTTCCTACCATAAATATATAAAACAGTTATTATTGTGAGTGAATGCAGCACAACATAAATGGACAATTTAAAGGCGATTTTCTCAATGTTTAGATTGGTTTGCACCCTCAGATTCCAGATTTTCAAATAGTTGTATCTCGGCCAAATATCGTCCTATCCTAATAAACCATACATCAATGGAAAGCTTATTTATTCAGCTTTCAGATGATGTATACATCTCAATGTCAAAAAATTGACCCATGTGACTGGTTTTGTGGTGCAGTGTCACATATAGAGAATGTAATTAGACATTTGTAGTAAGTTCTTCTGATGTCTCCACAGCGTCGAGGCAGAGACAGGCTCCGTGTGCCTCTGATGTGGCCGTGATCATGTACACCAGCGGCTCCACTGGAGTGCCTAAAGGAGTCATGATCTCTCACAGTAATATTATTGCCGCAATCACTGGCATGGCAGAGAGGATTCCCAACCTCGGGTATGGAAACAAATCCATGCTAACATCCCTCGATCTGTCATGTCTTGGCATTAACTGTGCACATGCAGTATTGTGCATTCACTGATGTGTTTGTGGATGTTGTATGTTTATCAGTGTTTCCTAGAAAACCAATCGTTCCCTATGGATAAAATAAACAGAGAGTGAGAAAGAGAAAAAACAGTGACAGTTATGGGTCTGTGGGAATTCCTGTGCCATGCACTGCATATTATATATGTCATGTGTATTTTATTGTCCACTTCTACTATGTGTTTGAAAAAACAAACTGAAAATACAGGAAAAACTGTTTTTGCAACAAACTTTTATGAGGCAAAATAAAATAAAAGAATAAACTTTCTGGTAACACTTTACAATAAGGTTTAATTAGTTAACATCAGTTAATGTATTAACTAACATGAACTAACAGTGAGCAATACATTTGTCACAGTATTTATTCATCTTCGTTAATGTTAGTTAAAAATCCAGCTGTTCTTGTTCATGTTAGTTCACAGTGCATTAACTAATGTTAACAAATACAACTTGATTTTAATAATGTTTGAGTAAATGTTGAAATTAACATGAACTAAGATTTATAAATGCTGTAGAAGTATTCTTCATTCTTAATTCATGTTAACTTTAGTAGTTAACTAATGTTTACTAATGAAACCCAACTGTCACCAACTTTCTTATTGTTTGGAAAAAGATATTTCTGTATAAAATAATGACCATTTAGATGTAAATGTGGTCCTCCTTTTTCTATTTTAATTCATCTTTGCTGAATAAAAGATAAACAGTAGTGTAGATTTCATAATGATCAAGTCTTTAATTGTTTTTATGGCTGTTGGTAAAGTAGTATCAGAAAAAAATCACTGTATATTTCTTATTATTCTATTTTATTTTTTTATACACAATGTGTAGAACAGGCCTGATGATTAACAGAGTCTGACTAACTAGATACTGTATGTTTAGATATAAAACACATATTTTCCATTCTCTGGTTTTAAATTTAAAACCTGATGTTTATATTAAACAGACAGTTTTTGTTTTTGCAGTGAGGATGACACATACATTGGCTACCTTCCACTGGCTCATGTGTTAGAGTTGAGCGCTGAGATGGTGTGTTTTGCACACGGCTGTAGAATCGGCTACTCTTCACCACAAACTCTCTCAGACCAGGTAATAACCTTTTGCTCCTATCGACTCTGAAAGTCAAAACACAGGCCTATGATGTTACAGTGAGGCACTCTGTTCATCAAAGCGCTCTCTGTGATTGGACTCAGGAAATCAACACAGTGCTCTGTGATGTCACAATCAAGTATTTAAAGTAGAGATGCACCGATATGAAATTTCTCAGCCGATACCGATAGCCGATTATTCAGAATTATATCAGCCGATACCAATACCGATAGTTTTTTCTTATGGATAAAAAAATATGCAAACTATACAGAGAACCCTCTCATTTGGCATACTATAATTTTTCCTGTGGCTCAAACAGTAGAGCGTTGGCGCTTGCAACGCCAAGGTCATGGGTTCAATTCCCAGGGAAAGCTAGAACTGATAAGAATGTAAATGTGTACCTTGAAATGCAATGTAAGTCGCTTTGGATAAAAACGTCTGCTAAATGCATAAATAAATGTAATATTTACTTCACAAGCAAGTGACATCTTTATTGACATCTTTCCACAGTTGAAACACTGATTGAGTGATTGCATGAGATATGACACGGATTTCGGCAAGTTGTACTGTAACTTTCAACTTACCTTCTGATATTCATGCATGTTTTTCTAGATACAATTTGTATTAAAGTGGAAGAATAGACTGCTTGAACTGAGGCGCTACAGTGATCTGTCACCTCACATTTAAGAGCATCAAAACGCCATTTATTGTTTGAATTTCGTGATAAAATGGACAGAATTTGAAAGATGACACTTTGTTTCTTTTTGTAAGTATCAAAACACAGAGCTATTTGCGATTATTGGATGAGAGGTGCGCTACAAATAATGTTCAGTAGCCTATAGGGAAAAACTGCAGATCTGGCAACCCTGGCTTGAACTACGGGTGATTCATAGGGTCAAATAGAGCCTGCTTTTATGTAGCTGTTTTTAGCTGTCAATGCGTTATTGTCGCATTAACTTGCATTAACTAACTCAACACAAGAGATTTTCTTCACACACAATGTGATTTGCTGTCGGTCATGTTTTACCACACCCTTTTGATTGACAGGATATAATCGGCACTGATCATCAGCTGTTTTTAAACATTTTTAAACAAAATCCGCCTTTCCAAGAGCCTGCTGTGCTCTGATTGGTCAGACGGCCCAGTCTGTTGTAATTGGTCGACCGCTTACAGCCCGTGTCAGAAATTTTGACACGGTTGACGGTCTTTTGTCGACAACACCAACCAAACTCTTTCAGTATCCGCTACAACTACAGTGTTTGAGGGCGGGTCAAAGTAGACGTTGTTCGCGGCAGCCAATGAAGACCTTAGACTGAGATTATTTCTTTCTTTTAGGAGAAAATACCTCCATTTATTGTGCACTCTGATCTTTGAAACTTCACAGTCCTTTTACATTCACAAGCAGCTATATAACACCCTACATTAAAGGTTATATCCTAAAAAAAAAAAAAAAAGCATAATAGGAGCGAAATATTGTCACCAGAGAAAATGCTGAAACGTCAGAATCACGTAATGGAAAAAATGTGCAGCACTGTGGGAGTTTTCTTTGGTTTTGCAAATGGGTTGAGATGAATTAAACTTACAGAGATGTTTCTCTTTTTGTGTTGTTTTCACTTTATAGTCAACCAAGATAAAGAAGGGAAGCAAAGGAGACATCAGTGTCCTGAAGCCCACTCTAATGGCAGCAGTACCAGTAAGGCTGAAGCTTTCTCTCTGTTTCTCTCTGGGCTTTTGGGGTTTAATGTCAGCGAATGTGATTGTCCAGAATGATTCGCAGCTGTAAACAGAACGTGAGAAAGCCCGGTGTGGATATCCCTCTGACATACACAAACACACACACACACACAAGTAGTGACTCACACACTGTAGATACACAATTAATAATGTTTAATTTCAAGATTTTCTGTGCCTGAGGACACTGTAAATGCACACTCACTCACTCACACACACACACTGTCTTGGTGTGGTTGGATACGAGGGTCCCTGTGGACTGATAACGACACAGCACAGCAAACTTCCATAAACACAGCGGCTGACACGGCTCTCTCAGCAGTGGGAGAACATCCGAATCATAAGGGAGCATTGAAAAGGGAAAAATCATAAGGGGCTTCTCCACCCTCCCATATCACAATGTGAAATGGAAAAATGTCAGCATGAACTCAATTAGAATCCATGTCCACTTCCCTTGGTGGTACCAGATGGTAATATTACCATTGTTCTGAATGACTACCATATTCATGTACCATGAAATATTATGCTTTAAGTTTTTTTTAAGATGTGTTCTACTTTTTTGTGGTACTTTTTATCCTCCTCTCTCTGTGAGAAGAGGTCATTGCTTCTGTGCCCACAGTCTAGGGGTCCTTTTGTGATGTTATTTCCTGTTTGTTTTTTTGTTTCACAGAATGGCCTCCTGCATGTTGATTATACCTCAATGACTTTTGCTTTGGTGGACAAAAGTTTTTAAAATGTTAAAAACATATTAATAATGTAATAATAATAATAATAATAATAATAATAATTTAGCATAAAAAAATATTTTGGTCAGAAAATTCTAGACTTTTATATAGTATATTTTATTGTATATTAAATATGTTAGTATGTATATAATGATTTTCAATTTTATTACTTTTTTAAAATATCGAGATTTGTGACTTTTTTTCTTTCTTATGATATCTGGGGGAGGGTTACTCAAAGTAGACATTTTGGATTTCAAGCCCCACAAAAAAATATAATTTTAATTCAGAAATGTAAACGTGAGTATCATAAAAGAGGTGTATTCAGGTCATTGCCAGTGTGACATGCATTAACGTTTTAAAAAATATATTAATGTCTGGAAACAAAGACATTCATGCAACGTCAGAAAGAGATAGAAATCCCTTTCATGTTTCAGTGAGGTCATCAGTTATGTCTGCGGCTCTTATATGCACATATTTTCTCTGTCCGTGTGTATAGGAGATTATGGATCGAATCTACAAGAATGTAATGCTAAAGGTGGAGGAAATGAGCACTTTTCAGAGGACTCTGTTTCTACTGGCCTACAACTATAAGATGGAGCAGCTTGCGATGGGATACAGCACTCCACTGTGTGACAAGTACATCAAACACACACACGAATACTCTCACACACACATACAAACTCCATCCCTAGTGTTGAAGAACATTCTTTACAAGCTGCTCATGATTTAGAGTAGTAAAACTACAGTAAAGCTTGTGTTTCGAAACTTGAACACGTATATTTACATAATTGTTATAAAACTATAATGAAAAACATGTAACTTGTATAATTGAATCAGTCATTATTTAGCTCAGTGGTTCTCAACTAGTTTTGCCATGACCCACATTTTCATCAAGCCGCAACCCACTTTTTTTAGGATACACACACACACACACACACACACACATATATATATATATATATATATATATATATATATTAATACATTTGTAATAAAAACCAAGCAAATATATTTCACAAAACTTTTTGACACACATACTCACACACACACATACACACACATAGTACCATCCTCCTTTACTTAACATACACGTAAATTGTAAGAATATGACTAATAACTAATAAATAGTAGGTATATAAGATAAGGCTATTAAATAGCAGTCCCAAAATAGTTTTTGTTAATACAATAAAGTTGGTAAGTTGGTATGAGCCACCACCAGTCACTTAAATATATACAAAATAACATGTGAAAATAAAGTGGCATTTTGGGGTTATGGAAACAAGTTACCAAATACACAATACTAACATGAACTGTTACTAAAACATATGGAAACTGCTTCTGATGAATAGAATGAACATCATACCTGCAAACAGAGCACGCTTTCAAATCCAATTTCACTTTATTTCGCCGGTCTGGAAGGCATGTGTCTAACGCTATCCAATCAGACCTCAGGAACCGCCCCAAATGCCGCAATAACCAATCAGAAAAAAAGATAAATATATTTTTTAAAGTCATGGCGATCGTCAGTTTCATGATCGATCGTCGCTGTCACGAACGAGTACTCGATCACTCTTGCCCATCACTACTCAGAACCACTTTTGGGTCCCGACCCACCGGTTGAGAAACACTGATTTAACTAAATATTTATTTCACTATTCTTGGAATACTGAGTTCAATTTTTTAATAGTTCATTGAAATATCCAAAAAACAATTTACCACAATCAATTAGTCTTCTCAATGCTACTCGAAAGAAAGACTGCATTCAGGGATGGTGCATTTGATTATTATTGAATTATCATTGAATAGCAATACTAATTTTAGTAACTCCCCAAAACCGGTTCTCACAGTCACTGACATCCCTCACACACACACATACAGAAACTCGACACATCTTACACGCATGTCCTCAATATACTCTACCATCAAAGCCCAATCTTTCTTCTCTCTCCAGGCTGGTCTTCCGGAAGGTTCGGGCGTTGTTAGGTGGGCGTTTACGAGTGTTATTGTCAGGCGGGGCACCTCTCTCTGCAGTGACCCAGCGGTTCATGAACATCTGCTTCTGCTGCCCTGTGGGTCAGGGCTACGGCCTCACAGAGACCTGCGGCGCCGGGACCATCAGCCAGCGTGAGATTTACACCTCTACTGTGCACTGTTATTTCATGATTTCAAATACTATACTTCAAATACATATTTTCATAACCTGCACTACTACCTTTAAATGTTTGGGGTCAGTAAGACATTTTGTTAAAAAGACATTAATACTTTTATTCAGCAAGGATGCATTAAATTGATCAAAAGCATCAGTAAAGACATTTATAATGTTACGAAATATTTCGTTTTCAAATAAACGCTGTTCTTTTGAACTTTCTTTTCATCAAAGAATCCCAGTTTCAACAATATTAAGCAGCACAACTGTTTTCAACATGGATAATAATCAGAAATGTTTCTTGAGCAGCGAATCATCATATTAGACTGATTTCTGAAGGATCATGTGACACTGAAGACTGGAGTAATGATGCTGAAAATTGACAGTGACACGTAGGTGGTCAGGAAGAAGACAAGATGAGGCGCAGAGGATCTAATTTGCAGCACTATTAACTTAAATGTACTAAACAAAACAAAGATACAATGAGCTAACACAAACAGTACCATACAAAGAACAGACAGAAATGAGGGCATTATATACCAAGCAAACTCAATAAACAAAACAAGGATCAGGTGTGTGAAATCAGTGTATCAATCAGTAACCATGACAACAGAAGGAAACACAGGATTAATAATGCGATACAAACTAAAAATAAACAGAAGAACGTGATAGGAGGAATAAATTACATTTTAAAATATATTCAAATATGACTGTTTTTACTTTATTTTTTATCAAATAAATGCAGCTTTGGTTAGAGACTTCTTTTTTAAAAAAAAACAAAAAAAAAACATTTAAATCTTACCAAACCCAAACTTTACGGTATGTAAATATAAATAGTGTTAAAGGCACACAATCATGGATATTGTAACACTTCAATGGGTCATATGATGGAAAATAGACTGTTGCTATAAAGCTCATGTTTTTACAACACAAGTAATACAAGCAAAACTACATTGTCCCATTCAAAGCAATAAAACTAGTTTAAAAATGTTCTGTGGTCTGTGGTGCAAAAAATACATGACTGACATTATAAGTGGACCTCAGAGTCCAAACAAATCATGATATGATCTCTTTAATACGTAAACAGATTCTGCATACTCAAAATAACAGTAATTGTGTATTAATGAGAAAATTATATTTACAAAAGTCCAGCCAAATGAAACTAGGTCTCTAACTCTATATCCTGTTCCTTAAAAACGTTAACATGGACATTTGTGGAAGACAGTTGCCTTGTAAAATGATTGATGGTTGTGTTCCTAAGAGGAATCTATGGTTGAACAGGCAACGCAGCTGGTGACTCCTGAAATATGAGATTTCGTTTAATCGAAGAAACACATTTAGTCTTATGTTCTAATGTTTTTTTCTGCAATGGAAATAATTATATAACGGTGACCTTACAGCCAAAGCACAGATTGTTTTATTTGATCTCATTGTGTGTGTGTGTGTGTGTGTGTGTGTGTGTGTGTGTGTGTGTGTGTGTGTGTGTGTGTGTGTAGTTTGGGATTACAGTACAGGACGAGTTGGTGCACCATTGGTTTGCTGTGAAATTCAGCTGAAGGACTGGATAGAGGGTGAGTGTGATACACATACATACACACATTTATCTGCTCTTATAAAAACACTGTCATGGACGTTTACCTATCCATCAGGAGATACGTCTGGTGGTTTGCTACCTCGAGAGAATTATGAGCAATATAACAGCAGAACAAAAGAGAAGGAAGTGGAAAAAAGTATTTATGGTCATTTGTGGCCTTGTAAGGAAGACACTTCGAGCGGCTATTTCTGGACAGATCAGCTCAGCTGTGTTCTGTAAATGATACCAAACATTTTATTTGAAAACGCATCAAATTACTATGAACAGTCTATATTCATAGGAAAATACAGGCCAAAATGTTATATAATGGCAGCATTATTAAAGCCATAAGAATGGAAGGCCACGCGTCACAGGGATTAGATGGTTACACTTTTATGCTTTAACACTAAGGCCTCACAAAACATTATATAACGGTATCTAGGCAGTCTTCGCTAGCTTGCAGTATTACTTTGGAGATTACTGTGTTACCCATTTCCATGATAGCCAAACGACTTCTCTGACTGGTGGAGCTGGATTTGCCAAAGTTTGTCAGAGTAGTGTGTTCAAATCTTTGAAAGACATTCAGTTTGTTCGAGGCGCTTAGTAGCAAGTAAAGTAGATATCCATATGCAGATTAGCTCTTGTGAAAAAGAAGTACACGTAAATATTTTTTTTTAAAGTATGCTGAAGTAAATAACATGCTTTCAAAGAATATACTTAACTATCATGTATACTATACTTATTGAATGTACTGCTTTCAGAAACTGCAATGTATTGTTTTTAGATGCAACTAACCCTAAACCAGACCCTAATCCTAACTCTATAGTAAGTGCATACATGAAGTTCATTTATTATTACTCAGTACTTAAATGTATAATTACACTGTAACACTGACACCTTAAAATAAATCGTAATCATTAATTGCACTACAATAAAAAAAATTATAGTTTAAATTTATATTAAATGCAATTAGATGAACTAAAGTGTTTTTTTGACCCACTTAACTTAATTCCATCTTTATATGTAATTTCATAATTATACTGTCTTTAAAATATATGGTTTAAGTGTACTGATGAATGTCTGAATTGACATGTATATATGGTAAACTACCAATATACACTAATGTAATTGCTATTGAAACTTGTGTCATATTTAAATATACTACAACACAAAACACACTACAGTTTAAATTATAATCAAACACTTTAGATGTGCTTTAGTATGTTAGTCAACACATCAAAATAAGTGTACTTCTTTAAAGCATGACAAAAGATATGAAAAGATAATGATTTAGAGTGTAATCATGTAATTTCACATTATTACAAAGTGCACATTTTAAAAGTATACTTGAGTGTGTTAAGAAACGGTAATGGAAGTAGTAGTGGCCTTTTATTTAATTAATCTTATATTATCTGCAAGTACAGTTTTTAAAAAATACATACTTTTAAGATTTGAAGTACACTACAAGCACACATTCAATCAATTAAGCACACTTCTTTTTCACAAGGATTCATGCACTTGTCGACACACACTTTCTGACAATTTTCAGTGTTTTAACTAAACCTGTTCATGGAAACCGCTCCTAAATTGGCTAGAAAAACTGTGATTGGTCCCTTTATTTGTCAGTCAGATGGTCTCTTCCTGTGTAAGTGGGCTGTTCTTGGCCAACATAAGCTGCAATGTGGATTAAACATATGTCGATTTGTCAAACGTTTGGCTACACAAGACTAAAATAACATTGGCTTTTGGCTAAACAACCTATGAACCCGTGATAGGTCTGTCTTCAGTTTCGCTCTGGAGATTTTGAAAGATACTTGTATTTCTGGAATTCTTCTGTTGCGCTTTTATACAGTGTAGTCTGTTTTCCCATCCCTCTTTTTTGTCATCATAATGCATCATGTATGTGTGTATCCAGGTGGCTATCGCAGCACAGACCGGCCCTGTCCGCGAGGAGAGATTCTGGTCGGTGGGCCAAACATAACAATGGGCTACTACAAGAACAAAGACAAGAACCGTGAGGACTTCTTCGTGGATAAGAAAGGCCAGCGGTGGTTCTGCACTGGAGACATCGGAGAGTTTCATGGAGATGGCTGTCTGAAGATTATCGGTAAGAGAGCGACAAAGAGAGATTATCCAGAACATCATAAAGATTGTTTTGGCAGGAGTGAGCGAATGGAAATCCCATCTGTTTTGCAATAAAACGCTTTAGTCCTGTTCTTCCTGTAAATGACACATCTTACTGTCAACATATTTCCATAAAGGCAGTGATAAGAACTCAAAGAAAGCAGGATACACTCCAAAAGGGAGAGAAAGGAGAACTTCCTGTAGTTCACTTATCATATCAGATGAAATCTGCTTAATATTTGCATGTGTGTGTGTGTGTGTGTGTGTGTGTATTAAGACCGTAAGAAAGACCTGGTGAAGCTTCAAGCTGGAGAATATGTGTCTCTGGGAAAAGTGGAGGCCGTCCTGAAAAGCTGCCCACTCGTCGACAACATCTGTGCCTATGCCAGCAGGTGCCAACACAAAGTACAACCTGTACTGCACTAATAAAAACACATGTGTTACAGTACTTACAAATGCCTTAGTACAGTTACAATCATTCATAGACTCTAAAAGGGGACATATCATGAAAATCTGACTTTCTCCGTGTTTAAGTGCTATAATCGGGTCCCCGGTGCATCTACCAACCCAGAAAACGTGAAAAGTGACAACCCAGTAAACTTTGTTTTGGTAAGCCTTTCTCTGCAAGCATGTCAAAAAATAAGCCAATCAGATTTCGCTCCACTTTTGACGTAGGAAGGGGATCTTATTATAATATTACCGCCTCTTAATCTGCACGTTTCCACCCACGGTGCCACCATTTGGTTTTCGGAAGCGACAACAGTGTAACCAGTTCTGACGCAATGGCAAAACTTCGAGCAAAGCATGCAAACTGTTCTGTCATTGTTGCACAGACGAGCACTGAACACTATTTGACCAAAAAAATGCCTCAGCTGTCTTATAAAGACCTCAGGGAACTGTGTCACCTTGTGTAAAAGTTAAACATGACAGTACATGCAAGTCGATGAGATGAATCAATGTAACTCCACAACAACTACATAAAAGTATCCACTAACCATTCAGGTGCGTCTAAAGGTTGCAGCGTCTTCTGAGTCTCTGTAAGGCTGCAGTCCACTACTGGTTATTTCTGAGATTTTGGATAAGATTTGCGTGTTTTGTTATTGCCGTTATCCAAAGCTCGTGTAAAGGATCGGCCGTCTTCTGAACGGAGACGAGGAGCGCCAGCTCATTTGCATTTAAAGGGACACACACAAAAACGGCGCATTTTTGCTCACACCCAAAAAGGGGCAAATTTGACAAGTTATAATAAATGATCTGGGGGGTATTTTTTTTTGGTTTAAATTTCACAGACACATTCTGAGGACACCATAGATTTATATTACATCTTGTGAAAAGGGGCATAATATGGCACCTTTAAGCATTTGCCTTTAAATCCATTTAAAGCCAAACAGCGTCTTTTTTGTCCAGGCAGTGTATGTAGTGGCAGCACACAGCAAGCACATTGGCATCACCAGTATTTTAATATGAATTCTGTAACATCATTTCTAAATAATGTATGTCAGTAATCATGTCAAGTCACCTTTACTGATAAAGCACTTTTATAAAATATAGATTAATTCAAAGCAGCTTCACAGTGATGAACAGGAAAATAATGATCAGTTATGCATATCAAATATGAGACCAATTCAAATTCTGTAGTAAAGCAGCTCTAAAAAAGACAATAGTGTCGATTCAGTTCAGTAGCTGAATAAAGTCCATCAAGTATGAAATTAGTTCATAATCCTTATAAGGAGCTCTACAGAAGACAATAGTGTCATTATTCACTTTGAGTTCAATGTTGATTAAATTCGGTTTAGTAATAATTATGATGTTACAACATTCCACAATTATTTAATTCATGTATTATGCAACTGTTAAATAGACCCACTGTACCTGAAAAGCTTAAAGCACAGTTCAGTCATTTGTATAGTTTTTATATTGTATTTGTCCTATTGTTGTTGTTAATAAATACGAAGTAAAATAAAAGTAACTATATTGTGATATATATCAATTTCTTGAAATAAAATGACTCTTAAGAAATCATATTGCCCAACCCTAACTAAAACACTTTGATAGTCAACACTCCTGAATACACCCACAAATAATTGTAGTCCCTCCTCTTCCTGTTTTCCAGTGACGAGTCGTACGTGATTGGCTTTGTGGTGCCCAATAAGAAGCAGCTCCTGGCGCTGGCGGAGAGGAAGCGTATCAGAGGTTTGTGGGAGGAGCTCTGTAACAACCCTGTCATCGTGGAGGAGGTGCTTAAAGTCATCACAGAAGCGGCACTGACAGGTGAATGGGTCCATGGCATACTATCATACTACTCATACTATTTCTGTAGTATGTTGCATGTATACTGTGCACAGAATGCAAGTTTCTCTAAGAATGCATTAGAGCTGCATGATTAATTGTTAAAAGATTGCAATCTCGATTCAAACTCCCATGCAAACTTATTCCTAAATGACAACGATTCTCGTCTATTATTTATTTATTTTTATTTTTAATCACACCAGAACATTCAAATCTGTGTTTGCTCTGCAAAGTAATCACAATAAAGCAAATCACCTTTTGAAAGTAACTTGGTGCTTCCAAATAACGATTGTATCATTACATCGTTACACCAGTAGGTGGCGACAACTGACTGTTTAAATTAAATATGTATTTGTCATTGAATCATTCAAGATTCGTTCAAAAACGCTGATTCATCCAATAATGAAACAAGTGAAATATTTATGACTGAGTCACTGAATCATTCATTCAAACCGATTTTTTTAAATAAGTATTTCAAATGAATTAAACATTTTTAAATATACGCCAGCAAATAACATTTTGTCAGAACCTCTAGTAAATTTTACTAGTTATTTTGTTTAATTGTCTGTTCAGAATCGTGATCTCTATCTGAAGAAAAAAAAAATCGGGATTCTCAATTCATTCCGAATAGTTCAGCTCTAGAATGCACCTGCGCAATCTTAAAATTTTACTTTTATAGATCAGGGCTTCCCAACCGGGAGTTTGTGAGGTGATTAAAAAGCTAATAATTAATTAATCAAATGTAAAATCTAAATAAATAAATGGGGCTGCACGATAATCACCATATGATCTACTGTATTCAGCCTCTCACAGTAAATGCAGGGAACTACTGAGAGTTTAACGTTCATTTGGGAACACAACATGCTCTAGATTATTTTATTACAGAACATTTGAAAGTAAAGAATTTAATATACAGCATAAATATTAGTGTTGTAGTGTCAATAAAATGATTATTATAATTATTAAATAATATTTTTTTAGTTTACATTACAATTGTAATTTACAAAAGTAATATATTCCGGTCTTCATTTTTATAACTAGTTAAAATATATCCACATCTAATATGGACTGAGACACTATCACAACTAAAAAGAGGTTTGAGTCCATTTTAAAGTCCAGCTACAAAAGCTGCTTTTCCCCCGTCTCGCCAAACTGTTCTCTTTGCTTAACCATTCCATTCCGTGCTGATCCGATCCAAATTAAGTAAATATTTCACATCTAAGGGGTTCGGCTGACAAAAAAGTTTGGGAACCCCTGCTATAGATTAATGTTTATATCCTGCACAAAGTCATTTGTTGTGCTTCTTGTTTTACCACTTAGTTTAGTTGTGCTTATGATTCATTTCCTGTTCCTGTGTATTTAACAGCCCAGTTAGAAAGATTTGAGATTCCCCGGAAGATCTGCTTGAGCATTGAGCCCTGGACTCCAGAGACCGGCCTGGTTACAGACGCTTTTAAACTCAAGCGAAAGGAGCTAAAAACTCACTACCAGGATGACATTGAGAGGATGTATGGTGCCAAGTAGAACCAAACCACTGCTGGTTCCAGACAAAAGAGATGGACAAGAGGGCCAGAAAAAGTAACTTATCACACTTTAGCAAACTCCAATCAGGATGGAGATTTCCCATGGATGTTACAGACACGTGAACATAATCATTTGGAAATGTTTTCAAACAGTTGATTGAATCAGTATGATATTTCTGATGTCCAGTAAACACAAACACTCACAACCAGCAAAACTCAAAGCTGCCAAAAGTAATGCCAGACTTCCTCCAGACTTAAGCACATGCGCACTCTCCAAACCCCCCCACGACATGTCAGCAAATCAGAACGTGTGAAATAATTGACATGCAAAAATGTTACAATTACATATAGTACACCCAAAAAAATCCATTTATAATCAGATTGATTGCTCATATCCTTCATGTAAACACCTCGATCAATCCGATTGAGCTCGATCTGAATGACTTTTCGATTGGATTGAAAGGTGTGGTGTAGACCTGAAGTAATCCATGAATCTGACTATTCTCTCATTCGAATTCAGTAATACCTTGTGCACGTGCACAGTGCTGTGATGCGTATATTTAAATGCGTTTTACATCATACAAACGTGCATATGTTATTTGATGATACTAAATATATGCTAAAAAAAAATCTTCTGGTGACATTATCGTGGTGGCTTTCTCCAGTTATATACATGGTGACTAAGCACTGTGTTTTGCTCTCAACATGTAACTCAGATGCAAAGTAATATGTGAATTGGATTGCAAAATGTAGGGTTCACATTCAAATTAAATTAGTGCTTAATGTTAGCCTGGAAATCCAGACCTAAATCTAAAAGATTAATGGTCTGGCGTCGACTAATGAAATTCAGCCAGCTCGAGGGGCGGCACCAAGCATGCATTTGAAAATCTCACTGCACGCAATTGGATAACACTTACGACCAATCACAACAATAAACCCCATACGCTTAGCTACCAGCGGAGCTAACTGGTAGATTAGACTCTTGCCGTATCCGGTCGGCAAAACAGCAAAAACGTCTTTCTTGCAAAGGAACGATTCGAGCGGCGTCTTCTGTTCCTGTTTTAAATAAAAAGCCAAGTCTAACTCGTTCATTGTAGAGGCCAAAGCCGTTTCAAACAACTGGTGTTCATCCATAGGCATCTTGCAGTGTTTACTAATGACTTCTACGTCACAGCGCTGTCGTCATCTGTTTAGCTCGCCTCTGGCCCGCCTATATCAGATAACCCGATGTGATTGGTGCAGCTCAGATCGAGGGGCATATTTAATGAGCATCATTACTCGACACCAGAGTAACTCACTGAGCAAATTCAACTTGTGCTCTCGCGAGAACTCTGGATTACCAGGGTAGCTTAATGTGCGATTTCTCAGGACATTTTATGCATGATACCCCCCCCCCCCCCCCCCATGAATCAAAAGACATGTTTTTCTAAGCTTACTATTTCATTGAAACCTTCAGTTTCTTGTATATAGACAAATGCTGATGCAAACGTTGGAATGGTTTCATTATGTCTAAACACATGAGGAAATCTTAAAGCCATTATTTGCTTTTTCAATCTTTCCATAATTTGAATTGAATTCTGTCGGGAGGAGACTGTGTGCATATTAACCAACGATCTGGAAAATCAAACATCTTTAAGCTTATTTTAAATTATTGTTATTGTTAATAATCTGATTTATTTAAATATTAGAGCATGCTCATTGGAGAGTATGAAATCACTAAACCGTTTCTGCTCATTGGATGATTCTGATTTATGTGCAAGGATTGGAATGTTCCTATTGGGTGACTGTATATCCTGCTGGACAGGATAATAGATCTAGTATAATTCTTCTAATATAAACCATTCAACCGTGTCCATTAAACATTTTAAAATGAATTGATTCATTTCAAGGAGGTTTTCCTCTATTTGTCTATAAAGACACTGACATGTGCTTGAGTTGTTTCAGAGCGTGTTGAACTGTTTCGTTTAGAAATAAATAAATCTAAGATACCAGCTGAGGCTTGCTGCAAATGGAGTTGTTCAATTCTTGTATGTATGACATCCTGGCATTTTGGATGTCCCTGCAATGTCTTTTGCTTGCCATGTTTCTCTGATTGGTGGAATTTTTGCACTGCATCATGGGTAATGTAGTTTTACACCATGAATTCCCCTGTTAACATGATTATTTAAACAAATACATTGAAATAATGCAAACGGGTGGCTTCAACAGAATTATACCATCAACAATCAACCTCAGAACTCACAGTAGGGCTTCCTTTAAAGGTTTACACATTATTGTTAACAATCTATTTCCCTATGGAGGAAACAAATGAAGGAGGAAAAAAAAATAGTTTTTTCTTCCAGAACCTGACAGTTGTACTCTAAAAAGCTTGAAAAGCTAACAGACTGCATTTTCCTGGTATAAGAGACCTTCTTGGTTTATGATAACAGTTTTGTTATTCATAGCTGATCTTGGATGAGTAGAAGAGCTCCCTGCTTCTTCTTTTTCTCTGCTTGTTAACTGAACTCATTTTGATCCCTGTGGAAGCAGCTGTCGCACGATCTCTCTCCTTTCGTTATTACTTTGTCCTTTTGGTCCTACTCTGTTTTCGGTGCCCCCTGATAACAGCCCGTTTTGAACTAAAATGAAATCAGTCATTGACATTGCAATATCAGGTCATAAGTTAGTCATTTATTTTGTAATTTGTCATAAAATTATCCTGTGAACTTGAGATAATGGAATGAAGGGCTTTCCTGTTGGGAAAAAAACTCATACTACTCAGTACACATATACCATACAGTATGTAGAATGTGTCTTAAAGGTCCCGTTCTTCGTGATCCCATGTTTCAAACTTTACTTAGTGTGTAATGTTGCTGTTAGAGCATAAATAATATCTGTAAAATGATAAAGCTCAAAGTTCAATGCCAAGCGAGATATTTTATTTAACAGAAGTCGCCTACAGCGAACGGCCCGTTTGGACTACATCCCTCTACTTCCTTCTTTAATGACGTCAGTAGAACCGTTTTTTGACTAACCTCCGCCCACAGGAATGCTCCCTCATCTCTACCAAAATTCGTTTATGTACTTGCGCACTTCTAATAACTTACTGTGTTTACTCAGCTCTTACTGTGATTTTCTGAAGTAAAACTGACGCTTCATCTTTTGTGTGATGTACAATAAACTTTATTAAACTCATCAGTACATGTTTGATCATCATTCAGACAGCAGACTTGTAGGCTATTAATAAATAATGGATACATACAAGCAGATGACAAATACGTTATAATAACCGTAATTAAACTACTAAACTATACCTGTTCCATCTCTATACAGCACTCTGACTCTGTAGGCATTATTGTCCGACTCGAAATGAACACCGTTACTGAGAGTTTCTGATATTATAATCATTCCGTGAGATGAAATTGTCCTGAGAGACTGAGCGCGAGCTCATGAAGCTCCGCCCCCTGTGTCGTGCAGCAGAAGCTTATTTGCATTTAAAGGGCACACACTAAAACAGCGTGTTTTTCTGAGCCCCAAAAAATGTCAATTTAAACATGCTATAAAAAATGATCTGTTGGGTATTTTGAGCTGAAACTTCACATACACACTCTGGGGACATCAGAGACTTATTTTACATCTTGTGAAAAGGGGCATAATACGGGACCTTTAAGACAAATTAAGTGAACATAGAGTAAGTTATTGGTTTGAGTGGATGTTGCCATGTCCCTGAAAGATTACAAGAGCTTCATAATTTTCATGTTGCTAATCAAACATGTTTACTTGTGAATATTGTTTGTTAACTGGTAATCAATTTTATAGGCTTTCTTTTCTACTTTCCATCCTCTTCAGTTAGTATTAGCGATGGAGGTGATGAATTGTGTGATGTTTTGTGATATCAGACGGTTTGTGTTACTCTAAAAACATTCAAAACAAACTTCAGGTAAAAAAAAACAAAACTCAATCCGTCACTGAGCAATGACTAACTCTAACTCCATTGTGTAAATAATCAGGTTATACTTAATCAAGTTGAAGTGTCTGATCTTGACAATGTCTGAGTCTGCTATACCCTTTTATAGAAATACTTCCATAAATGACAACACACTCGTGTTCATTACAGATCTACCGAGTACAAAACTCCCTATAGCGACTTATGATTGGAAAAAGTCCATGTAGCTGAAAGAACTGAGTGTTATAATGCTGTTGTGTCTGTAATGTGGTCTCAGACAGGGAACTGCCCTAGAACTGCTGATTTGATCAGATTCTTCATGCACTTTGCGTCAGTTCTCTGTTACTCGATCCTAATTGACAGGTGTGGTCAGGCTTTGGTTTGCATATTCTGGCTCCAGTTTTCTGCAGCCATACCACGCTACGCTTGCCCATGATGCATCACTGCCAGACAGATGAGGTTGGCACTGATTCTTTCACTGTTGACGTAAACCAGACCAGGACACCCTTGAAAACTACGTCAGTGGGGTTGTACAGTACAGCTTAAACTTCAAATGCATGCTTGGCATTAGTCCTAGTATGCATTTGATTAATGTTACCCTGAATTTTGATAGTAATGCTTGTTAAAGTAACCCTTTACAATAAGGTCTCATTAGTTAATAATGCATTAGCTAACATGAACTAACAAGCAATATATTTTTAAAGCATGTATTAATCTGTTATTAGTCCCGCTGTGGTGAAAATCAAGCTTTTAATGTTGGTGTTTTTAATATGCTTTAAGACAAACCATGTGCAAATTTATATGTCAACACCATTGCTGAGTATTTTCTCCTTAAAACTGCAGTGAATCAAAGACAGTCTCAAAAACATTGCTGGTGTTTCTGACGTCACAAACTACCTTGTAACCAATCAGATCAACGTGTGATCGTCAACCAGTGGATCTCTGAGCTGGAGTGAGTGAGTGGAGGCGGGGCTCATTTGCATATTCATAGAACCATGTTTACTAAATGAGGCAAGGGTGTAGAGTTACATTCAAGCTATTTTAAGGCATGAAGAATTTTTAAAGTATAGCGTTTAAATGTAAAATTTTGGTGATCAAAGATAAGTTTGACTACATGGTTTCTTCAAAAAGATCAAAATTTGTGTTACGAAGATGAACGAAATTCTTACTTACATTCGTAGTAATTAATGACAGTTTTAATTTTTGGGTGAACTATCCCATTAATGCATTAGCTAACATGGACTAACAATGAGAAAAATATTTTTTAAAGCATGCATTAATCTGTTAATCTTAGTAAAAAATATATTTGTTCATTGTTCAATGATGAAGGATTTTCCTTTTTGCGTGAGCCATTCTTGTTTCTCGTGCAACCCATTCCTCTGGTTTTTCCAAAAGCTTGCTGTTCTGCAGAAGAAGAGGCTTTCCTAAAGCAAGCCTGTCTGGATATGTTATGATAAACGAGCACATTTGGCAGCGCTGCGCACTTGGACTTCATTAAACGTCATCAGAATGTGTGTGTGAGCTCAAGCGCTAGGAGGAACGTGAGGATCTCGACTCGCTGAACCTCTGTCGCAGATCCCGCTGGCTCGTGTCCAGGCATGGGATCCGCTATTTAAACCGGACTCTGCTGACAAACCCGTTACAATCCAGAGAGACTCGAGGAAACGCGTGAAACGGGCTGACGCGCTGCAGGGTGAAACATCCCGGTGAGTAACTACAGCACTGGCCTTTTGACTACTTTATACTACTTTACATTAAAAAGCTGCGATGTGTAGGCTACTTTCAAATATAAACATATGTTTAAGTCATGTCTAAATATGCGAGGATAGTTTACAAAAACTTTAGTCATTGTGAACTTTGATGTAGGCTAGAGCTGATTTTGCCCTAGTCTGTATAGTTTTTTTAAGTGGTTTTGAAGATTCTTTTTAGTTTTAGGTTTTCTGGAAGAATTCTGATTTTGTAAATTCCCCATTTCTTTGTGATCCAATTTTAGTCATAATAATAGCCAACTATCGGTAACACGTTTAGGGTCCAATTCTCACTATGAACTCGTTGCTTATTGGCATGCATATTACTAGGATATTGACTGTTTATTAGTATTTATAAAGCACATATTAATTGCTTATTCTGCATGACCATTTTCTACATCTCTAAATCAAATACCTAAACTTAACTACCTTACTAACTATTAAAAAGTAGCAATTGGGGGTTAATTGAGGCAAAAGTTATTAGTAAGAATTGAACTCTAATATAATCACTTTTTTCTTACAGATGTTTATTCTAATAGTCAAGTCATCTTCATTTATATAGTGCTTTTAACTATAGGCCTATAGATTGTTTCAACGCAGCTTTACAGTGATGATAGGAAATTAAAGTAACAGAGATTGTTTTGGCTTTACAGTTCTAGAATTAAGTTATTATCCAGCTAAAGTTAGTTTTGATTGATTCACTTCCATTGCAAAGATCATATTAACTTAGGGGCCGACACGACACCGAATAGTATGGAAGCCCGTTTCCGCCACATTGAGTAAAAAAATAAAGATTCTTTAAGTCATAATAATGAGAAACTTTCTCATAATTATGACTTAACATCTCGTAATAATGAGAAACTTTCTCGTAATAATGAGAAACTTTCTCGTAATAATGACTTAACATCTCGTAATAATGAGAAACTTTCTCATAATAATGAGAAACTTTCTCGTAATAATGACTTAACATCTCGTAATAATGAGAAACTTTCTCGTAATAATGAGAAACTTTCTCGTAATAATGACTTAACATCTCGTAATAATGAGAAACTTTCTCATAATTATGACTTAACATCTCGTAATAATGAGAAACTTTCTCGTAATAATGACTTAACATCTCGTAATAATGAGAAACTTTCTCATAATAATGACTTAACATCTCGTAATAATGAGAAACTTTCTCGTAATAATGAGAAACTTTCTCATAATAATGACTTATTTTCTCGCACTTCTACGCATGCGCAAAGCAGCGGAGCAGAAGGGCGTGCCACACTAGCGACATCCGCTGGTCAAAGCCGTGTAAATGCATCACAGCAAACTTGGCACGCTCTGCAGTGAATAACATTAAAGATAAATGATCAGTATATGAGACAGGCTTCCATACTAGATAGTCTTTTATTCATTTGTAATATTCATTTGTATTTTTGTGTATGAACAAGCAGCAATACAAGGGTGATCCATGGATTTCAAATAGACGGAGGGATGACAGCACACCTTTCCAAATCTGTTTAAGAACACTTCATCTGGAAATCTGTGTAAGGGTCCGTTCATACAGAACGCGCTTTTTCATTGCTTTTCTAGGCAAACGCGCACTAGACGGACGTTGCGCTCGCTCTTCTGCAGCAATCTTGCGCATGACACGGCGTTCTAAATTGAAAAGAAGTTCAGCTTTTAAAAACACGTCTCGACCTTGCGTTTTCCCCCATTCCACTGCCCACTTATGTTTAAATGTCCCCAAAGTCATAAACATCTTAAAGGTGATTTCTGTATTGATATCTTCCAGATGAACCTGCACATCAAATATCCTAGAAGCATCTGCAAAATACGTGTTATATTAACACACATATGTGTTACACTTAAACTTGACGAATAAATGTAATATTCCAACTTTAATCTGATAGTTTTGTAAATTCATGTTTACAATTTCCATCGGTGTGCACAAGCAGGCGTCCTTCGTTACCATGGTAACCGTCCTGCTTCTGCATTCCACTTTCACACCTTATCGTGCGCATGGAAAAGTATGGAAGATATAGGCCTACTGATGATGTTATTTAATGATACTACAGATTGCACTTAGTAGATCAAACTGACTTTAATGAAAACAACTGTTTTGCAGAGCGTGCCAAGTTTGCTGTGATGCATTTACACGGCTTTGACCAGCGGATGTCGCTAGTGTGGCACGCCCTTCTGCTCCGCTGCTTTGCGCATGCGTAGAAGTGCGAGAAAATAAGTCATTATTACGAGAAAGTTTCTCATTATTATGAGATGTTAAGTCATTATTACGAGAAAGTTTCTCATTATTACGAGATGTTAAGTCATTATTACGAGAAAGTTTCTCATTATTACGAGATGTTAAGTCATTATTTCGAGAAAGTTTCTCATTATTACGAGATGTTAAGTCATTATTATGAGAAAGTTTCTCATTATTACGAGATGTTAAGTCATTATTTCGAGAAAGTTTCTCATTATTACGAGATGTTAAGTCATTATTATGAGAAAGTTTCTCATTATTACGAGATGTTAAGTCATTATTATGAGAAAGTTTCTCATTATTACGAGATGTTTAAGTCATAATTACGAGAAAGTTTCTCATTATTATGAGATGTTAAGTCATTATTACGAGAAAGTTTCTCATTATTATGATAAAGTTTCTCATTATTACGAGATGTTAAGTCATTATTATGATAAAGTTTCTCATTATTATGAGATGTTAAGTCATTATTATGAGAAAGTTTCTCATTATTACGAGATGTTAAGTCATTATTATGAGAAAGTTTCTCATTATTACGAGATGTTTAAGTCATAATTACGAGAAAGTTTCTCATTATTATGAGATGTTAAGTCATTATTACGAGAAAGTTTCTCATTATTATGAGAAAGTTTCTCATTATTATGAGATGTTAAGTCATTATTATGAGAAAGTTTCTCATTATTATGAGATGTTAAGTCATTATTATGAGAAAGTTTCTCATTATTATGACTTAAAGAATCTTTTTTTTTTACTCAACGTGGCGGAAACGGGCTTCCATAGAATAGCCTATAGTAGCCTATAAATAATAATATGTCATTTTAACTTTCTCTAATGTGCTTTCTACAGGTAACTCAGTTCCTGTGACTGTCGTAATGGAGTTGGCGCACAACGCCTCCGCGCTTTCACCGCAGCAGAGCAACAGAAGCGCGTTATTGCCCGGTGGAAGCGACAGCAACGCGTACCTGTACATCATCATCGTCGTGTCCTTCTACGGAGTCTTCCTCATTGGGATCATGCTCGGTTACCTGCGCACCAAGCGGCGCGAGAAGCGTCGCTCGAACGCGTTCACGCGGCTTCTGCACGAGGAGGAGCAACGCGAGTGGGGCGCGAGCCAGAAGAAGAACAGTTTCAGTCTTCCCGCGCTGCGCGCCTCGCCGGTGCCGTTCATGCTGAACACCGGCCGCTCGCCCCTGGCGTGCGCGTTGTGCTCGGTGGAGCAGAGCAGTGTGAGCTCTCTCAGCTCCGTAGCAGATGTGCACTTCGCCATCGAGGAGGAGTCGGACAGCGGTGGACCCGAGCATACACAGAAAACGGGCGTAGGATCGGACCACAACCCCGGGGGAAACCTCTGAGGTTCCCGCCAAAAACATTACTATGGCAACCAAAGTTCCCGCCAATAATAATTACCACAATTTACATTACTACAAATGAAACTGTTTGAAATTGGTTCTAGCCACCATTGTAATACAAAAATAAATGTAAGAACTTTTTTTGAAAGTTTCCTGTACTGTTTTAAGACAAATCCTGTGTTACTTTATTCTGGTTTTACAGTAGTAAATAACTGTAGTAAGGTGGCAAGAACTGGTTGCCGTTAAGTGTCCGCGGCAAAAAGTTCTCTAAAGTGCCATGGCGGCAAGTACGAACTCTTACGCCAGAAACATACTTTTACACAAGTAGCCCTACGAAAGCCAACGGAAGTTTGTACATAGTTAAGTTGTGTACTATTGCGTTGCTGTGGCAGCGCTTCTGAACTTTCCTAGTCTTTGTTGCATTGCTAGCTTCACTGGCGAATCTCATTGAAAATATCGACACAGCTGACTTTAGCTGAGTGGCTCAGCAAAATTATCTTCAGAAGCATTAGTCGGCCTGAAAAAGGAAATGAACTGCATAAAGAGACTGATCAAGCTAATGTCCTGTAGCACCCCTTGTGGTAACGCTGAATGCAACGCATACTTGCGAAATTAATTGGATTTGATCTTGGAATACAAACAATGACACAGGAAATTGAGCTTGTGTTACTAGAAGCCTCTTCACGTATTTGTGTAAAGTATGTTTCAGGCCTTAAACGCGATGTAACCACTGCAAACATTGCGATAAACCTGGAATCACTTGAAAAAAAACTTAAACTTTTTAAAAATCATTTTACTTACTAAAGGCCTATATCGTCATCCACACGGATGTGTAAAATGATTTAAAATGTTAAAATTAGTATGTAAAATGATCTGTATATATTGTTCTACATGCATGGATGTCTATTTAAATTTTATCTCATTTTTTATGTGTTACTTTGTGTAAACTAAATAAAATGTTCCTAATGTGAAGGTTTTGTGCCTATTTATGTTTGCACTTACCGATTATCGCCACTTGGGGGAGTCAAAGACTGCAAGGAATTTTTCTCAGACTCATTTTTTACATACGAACATAAGCATTCAGAAATGTAAATCCTAGTAAATCACATAATTACCACAGTTTGAAATGTCATTGAAACATTAAATAGATTTGTTTCATATATATTTTCAATAGGAACTGAAACCCTGCTCATATTCTGAAGCCCGATGAGAATAGATTGTGTGAGGCCTCTTAGCGTCATTAAAAAGATAGAGATCTTTCAAGCGTCCACTCCTGAAACATTTTTCATCCTATTAATCCCCTTGAGAACGGGCTGATGTTCACTCTGGGACAAAGGGGGTTTTGCTACATTCATGATTGTGTGCTTTTACATAGATCATCTGCATGATTATAATAACCCGAATCCTTCATCATAATAATCAGTCTTTGTTGTCCTAATGAAATGACATCACATGCACAAGTGTCAGCGACCCGTCTTCCGCCCCAGGGAGTGCAGTGGAAACTTCTCGCATGTTTTCCGTCTGAGTGGATCTTTTCCAATAAAAAGTCCTCGGTTCATCTGATGTGAGTTGGACGCAGTATTAGGAAACTTTTTAGAGAAACATATTCAGATTTGGTCAACCTGTTGGCCTGGCTGCTTTTCAAAGTGACGAGTAAAAATTGAAAACCAGCTGTTTCGTTTAGTCTTACAGTTACATAAAAGACTTCCGAACAAAACACAGCATGTGAATAATTTACTGAATCATTTTTTGCTCTATCAAAGATCATGAATTATAAACCATGTCGTGAAAATCAGATTCTGATCTCTTTCAGCTGAAAAGAAAATACAAGCAAGCTTATACATGCAGTCACGTCTGTTTATGGTCCAGCTTATACTCCCAAGTAGATTCATTTTGATGAAATGATTGGACTGTGTGAAAGACAGAAGAAAGGTTAGTGTGACTCAAACTCCCTGTAGAGGAAATGAAAAGCACGGCCTCCCTCTCTATGTTTCTCTGAAACATCTATGGCATGAATGGAGAAATCAGGATCTGTGTTATTATTTCTGTGCAACAGTAACTGTGAATAGGACAGCAGTAACTGACCTGGAAACAGCTCTTTTTGGGTGTTTATTTATTTATTATTATTATTTTTTGCCAACAGTATTAGGCAGAATAGGGACAATGTTCTGGCTCTTTTGCACAATGAAACTCATATGATAGCTTTGAGGAACAAATTGAAATTTAAGCTAGTTACTGAAAATGCTGTCTCATATAGCTCTCAAATTGCACTCTGCACATCCTTTTGAGTCATGATGCAAATGACATTTGACAACGGTAAGCAGTTATTGAGGATTTATCAGTGAAAACAAAGTAAAAAAAAAAAAAAAATTAAAAAACACATTTGGAGCCTTATTATTATTATTATTATTATTATTATTATAGAGTTATTGTAAATTATTCAGAACGGAGTCACTTACTGAGCGTTTTTTTTGTGATGTCTATCAAATTGAAAAAGTTTTGTGTGCTGACCTGTTGCCCATATCACAATAATGTGATGTTACATTTTTGGAGCTTAAAGGGATTGTTCACCCAAAAATTAAAATTGCTGCGTAACACGAGAATGAACCTCATTGGTTCTCGCAGAAGCTCAAACGTGATGCGTAACACGAGAATGAACCTCATTGGTTCTCGCATAAGCTCAAACGTGATGCGTAACACGAGAATGATCCTCATTGGTTCTCGCAGAAGCTCAAACGTGATGCGTAACACAAGAATGAACCTCATTGGTTCTCGCAGAAGCTCAAACGTGATGCGTAACATGAGAATGATCCTCATTGGTTCTCGCAGAAGCTCAAACGTGATGCGTAACACGAGAATGAACCTCATTGGTTCTCGCAGAAGCTCAAAGTGATGCGTAACACGAGGTGATGCGTAACACGAGAATGAACCTCATTGGTTCTTGCAGAAGCTCAAAGTGATGCGTAACATGAGAATGAACCTCATTGGTTCTTGCAGAAGCTCAAAGTGATGCGTATCACGAGAATGAACCTCATTGGTTCTTGCAGAAGCTCAAAGTGATGCGTAACACGAGAATGAACCTCATTGGTTCTTGCAGAAGCTCAAAGTGATGCGTAACACGAGAATGAACCTCATTGGTTCTTGCTGAAGCTCAAAGTGATGCGTATCACGAGAATGAACCTCATTGGTTCTTGTAGAAGCACAAAGTGATGCGTAACACGAGAATGAACCTCATTGGTTCTTGCTGAAGCTCAAAGTGATGCGTATCACGAGAATGAACCTCATTGGTTCTTGCAGAAGCTCAAAGTGATGCGTAACACGAGAATGAACCTCACTGGTTCTCACACGTCAAGCGAACAAGCTTGAGCTTCCGCTTACCACAACTGATGTGTGAGTTGTTGAATGTTTATATCTGTTTATCATATAATAAAGCGATCGAGTCTCTTCAGAAATATTTGACAAAACCGCTCAATTCATATGGATTAGTTTTACGATCTTTTTATGAACTTTTTAAAGCATTGAAGTGGTAGTTGCGTAGCTGTCAATGGACGGACAGAAAACTCTCAGATTTCATCAAAAAGATCTTCATTTGTGTTCCGAAGATGAACGACAGTCTTACGGGATAATGACATGAGGGTGAGTAAATGATGACAGAAGTTTCATTTTTGGGTGAACAAGGAATGGCTGCAGAAAGTAAAAGTGCACTTGTGCTCAAAATAAACCGTAAAATAAAAGTAATTTCTCTCTCTTTGCTCACTGATTTAGTCACACTGACATTTGATGCTAACATTTACAAAGTAAATCCCTAATACAAAAAAACTCTGTCTTTTTCTTCTCTGACCTTTAAGACTTTCCTTTTAATGGAAATGTATGTGGCTTGCAATGTTTTAGATGGCAAACCAACTTGTCGATCTGAATAGTCAGATGTAATTAGAAAGATCAAGAGTGCCAATAAGATTGAACATATTGATAAGATGCACATGCTGACCCAAACCATCCTCTGAGGAGTCTGAACACACGCAAATGTTTCGTGTCTCCCGGCTCTTAATGAGAGTTTCTATGGCAACGGGTACAAGAGAAAGGGCTTAATTTATCCGGATATCCGGATGGTGTCAGTACATCCATGTGAGGGGACGTGTTGATGTGTGTGTGCTCCTGAAAAGTTCAAGCAAGCACATAAACATTGCATGAAATGTTGCAATGACGAAAAGATCAAACTAGCCCAAAATACTGAAAAAATAATTGATAAACAGACTCAAACCCTCTGCTGTTAAAGATTAATGCACAGTTCCAAGTAAAACTACAAAGGGAAACATGCCATTGAAGTTCCATAAAGTACTTTTTATTCTAGTTCTTCAGAAAAGCGTCTGTATTGTTGCTTTGAAGAACCTAAACACTGATATGAACAACTTTTTTAAATTTCCAAAGACACAAAGAGCAACTCAAGAACCTTAAACAGACAAGAATGTTCACTGATAAGAAAAAATAATAATGTCTCTTTCATAGATGTTTCATGGCTTGTGAGATTTAATGGAGTTCTCACTTATTTCTTCAGATGTTTTTCCCTAAAATTCCTAATGAGAGATCAAATAGATGCTTGATATACAGTGAGTCAAGTAAGGTATAACTGATGACAGGCCGTTGAACAATTATTAGAAAGTAATGCGAAGTGGAGTGGCCATTACAACTCGGTTGTGAATTATTTTCTAATAGTTTAATGTGCCCTTATTATGCTATTTGAAAGTTTCCTAATGTTGTTGTGGAGTCTCCTGCAACAGGTTTACATGCATCAAAGTCAAAAATCAAACTGTTTCCTTAAATATACATTTACATGATTCTCAAACGACTCGCGAGATGAATCAATCTCTCTAAATCCCGCCTTTCCGCAAGCTACTCTGCTCTGATTGGCCAGACAGCTCAGTCTGTTGTGATTGGTTAACCACGTACAGCGCGCGCGTCGAAAACAAAAACGCCCATTGCCATAACAACGTCAGGTCAGCGTGTCCTGAGGCTTCCTGTAAACTAAAGACAGTAACGAACAATGACGTCGATTTTACAATATCAATCCGCGAGTCTGATCCCGATGATGAAACACTGGAAGAACTCAACCCGAACCTCCATCGCAAGGACGACTTTTACGCTCGTTTTACACAGTTTGAGGTAAATGATGGGATGTTGCAACTGTAATTCCTCACCATCAGCATTAACAAGTGCATGTCCATCAACAAATTATTATTTTACTTGTACTAATTTATTTAACGAGTATTTTTCTAATATATTGCGGTGAACACATGGATCAACTGTATCAATAACAATGTATTAGCCGAGCTCTAGCATGAATGACTGATGTAACATAAACATTGGTAAAACAAATCTTGCTCAATGCATAGTCTTTCCTCAAAGTAGTGAGAACGACAAACAATCTGCATTAATAGACACAGTTATAAGTAATAGTGGCCCACAACTGATTAGCATTAACCAGTATTAATTATGTGAGTTATCCAGTTAGCAGAAGACCAACACAATATAGCCTAACTCAAAACGAAGTATTTTGAACACCATCTTTCAAGAGCAAGCGGTTTGCGAATCCTACATTGAACTCTGAGATTTGAGAAGCAGTCATCAGTGAAATAAAGGGAACACTGCAAAAGTTTAGGATTATACTGCGGTGATATCGTGGTAAAGATTAATTTTAACCACTGATTCTTCACATGCTCGTCCTTGGGCGGTGAAAAAAACTGGTTTTACCTTCACATTGAGCACAGCGTCTTCTCGACATGATGCTATCTAGTTTCCACAGGAATCAGCTCAAGTGTTTGAGGTTCAAGTTTTCCCTGGTGTCTGTGCGCTCATTAAGTGGGCGGGCAATATTCGAATGTTTCGTCTTGACGTCACAACGAAACGGCTTATGACTCGTTTGAAAAACAATTTATTTCAGTGACTCAGACTCTTACTTTTGAAAGACAATAACTTTATATAGGGTGCACTTTCAGATTTAAAACTTTGCAGGATGTTTTCATTCACTTAGAGCTATGTTACACACTACATGAAAGGACATTTTCAAAAACCCATAATAGGGGCCCTTTAATGGCCCGGAGTCAATTATTCAGCTTATACTACGGTTACCACACCTCAAGACATTGTTCAGATGTTGCATTTCAAGACTTTTATCAGGTCTCTGTCATTAAAATGCACTTGTGTGTAGGACTAATTTCTTACGCATCTCATCCCATACTTCCGTTGCTGATTCCAAAACGACATTTTAGAGCTTGTGACGGAGGCTTGAGCCACTGATAGCAGAGAAATGCAGTTATTAATGCAATTATAAGAGAGAGAGAGAGATTGAAAAGTATCCTTTAATTCCTAATTAACATTCCAAATACATTAACATTGTTACATCAATCTTACACACACTTTGTATTATAAAAAGATAATACCATCTCTCCATCATCACCAACAACACAAAGAACATTTGCAACAGACTATTTTTCAACAAAACACTGTAAATTATTTGTCAACTTGTGATTAGCATATTCAATTCTAAGGCGATCTGCTAATAATCCTGAAAAGACCCCATTAACTTCTTTTGACCCTTTATTCTGAATCATGTGTTTCCTTGAAAGCCATATGGAAAGTTTAGCCACTCCAAACACATAATTCATCAAAACATGTTTTTGTTTTTTCTTTACCGAATATTTTTGGTCCAAAAATAAGAAATGAAAAAAAAAAAAAAAAATCCTCTGTAAACTTTGAATCAGTGCTTTTGGTGGATTCAAAACCATGAATTTATGCCAAAGCGTGGAAGCAACCAAATTATTCATTACTAAAACACGACCTCTGTATGACATCTGGGACAGCAACCATTTCCACTTGGACATTTTTGCACACGCCTTCTCCATTATTCCCTCCCAGTTCTTTTCTTGATATTGTTGTGTGCCAAAGAAAATAATTTTGAACAATTTAACTTGAACAATAACTTTGAATAATTTTTTTCCCCATTTCAAACGTCCAGGTAAACAAGGCAGCTTTTCCTCTTCCCACTTTCCCGCTTGTAAAGCTTCACTTTTATCCCAATTGACTTTTGATGAGGAAGCCTTCTCATAACACTTCAAAGCCTTTACAGTTGTACATATATCATCATTATTTTCGATGAATATAGTAATGTCATCAGCATATGCTGATACAACTAAAGGGGAGTCAAAATTACAGTTTGGTAACCATTCAAGTTATGCCTTAGAAAGCATAAAACGGGTTCAATAGCTAGTGAATGAAGCTGTCCTGAAATAGGACAACCTTGCCTTATTCCTCTTTCTACTGGTATTGGTCGACTAAGTCCCCTCCCCACTTTAACCATACATGAAGCTCTGTTATAAAGGAGACTTATCCAGGGTATAAATCTCTCTCCAAAACCAAAAGCTTTTAAAACAGAAAACAAAAACCTATGATCAATTCTGTCAAATGCTTTTTCTTGATCCAAGGATAAAAGTCAGACATTCTGATCATACACTTTGCACACATCTAATACATCTCTCATTAAAAATAAATTGTCCATTATGGTCCGATCTGGGATACAGTAGATCCATATGCACAAGTAAGCCTATATAAACAGCTGAAGCCTATTAGACAGAACTCTAGAAAGCACTTTATATTCAGTACATAAAAGCGCAACAGGTCTCCAGTTCTTAAGATGAGATAAATCTCCTTTTTTAGGAACTAATGTTAAAACTGTTCTTTCTACAGGAGGTTGGAAGTAAGCTTTGTTCAAAAGAGCTCATCAGGACCTCATTTACATCAGGTCCTATAGTCCCCCAGAAATGTTTAAAAAAGTCTGAGTCCATCTATTGCAGTCCCTGAGGTCAGCTGATTAACAGCCATAGTGAGTTCCTCCAAGCTTATTCCTTTATCCAGCTCAGTTTGTTCAATTCCTCTAAGCTTAGGCAGACCTTCTAAGAGTTCTTGTACACATTCCTCATCACATTGTTCTTTGCCATACAACTCTGTATAAAAAAACGTGGTGCATCTTCTCATTCCCCTCCATCTGTTGTTACATGGCCATCTGGACATCTCAGACATGTCATGCACTGATCTTTCACACTAGTTTTTTCCAAGTTGAAGAAAAAAGTACTTGAGGCATCCATGTCTTTTAATTGAATGTATCTTGACCTCTCGGGGGCCTCACCTTTTACTTTTTCTAGCAGCAAGGAACTCAGCTCCACTCTTTTTGTTTTCAGTGCGTCATTACTTTCAGCATCCCCACCATTTAAAAGGCCATTTTCAATCTGTCTTATGGCCTCCTCAACATCCTTTATGGCCTGTTGTAACATAACATAAGAAAAAAGAAGTATATTGTTGACAAAAAATTCTGATTTGAGCCTTTTCAACTTCCCACCACTTATTTAAAGACTCAAAAGAACATTTTTTGCCATAGAATTTTAAAATTCCCACAAAATGTTTAATCTTGAAGCAATTTATTACTAAAATGGCATTAAGATCTATTAATGTCTTGCTTCAAAAAAATAGTCACAGTAATAAGGTGATGATCAGAAAATCCAACTGGTCTAATTACACTATCAATTAACTTTGATCTAAGTCCTTGTGACAAATAAAATCTATCTAGTCTTGCTGCACTCACTCTTCCATCTAAGATTTTGACCCATGTTTGCCTTTCATTTGGAAATTTAATTATCCATGTATCTATTAGATCAAACTGAACCAATAAACGTTTTAAATTCCTACTAGATTGTAAATGTGGCTCCTCACTAAGCCTGTCATTGTTAAAATCAACAGTACAATTCCAATCCCCACCTAGAATAAGATAGTCAAAATCATTTAACTCAAGAGCTTTCATTATATTATTGAAAAAAATCAATTCTTTCAGCCCCAATATTAGGGGTATAAATATTAATAAAACAATAGATTAAACCCTCTATGTTAGCTTTAACCATTTTACCTCGGCCTTTAACTAGATCACAGGAACTTAAAACATTAATTTTTGAATTACTAGAAAATAGTATTGCTACCCATCATCCACTCACATTACTCCCATGATTTAAACAAATGTGACCACCCCAAGATAAACCCCAATCAACTTCAGCTTTTATTGTGCTATGGGTTTCTTATAAAAAGATTACGTATAGTCCGTTTATTTTTTCTACCTCCTTAACCATTTCTCTCTTCTGTCTATCCGTCCCACCATTCATATTTAAAGAGCCCACTCTTAAACTCCCCATAGAAAAAAAGAAAGAGAGGGACAGACAGAGAAAACAAATTGCAAAAAGTTCAACATGATCAAGGCTGACATCACTTACTTTTTGCTAAAGCTTTTTTTTCCTTTTCTAGTTTTGTTTGACTTGGAAAACTTTTTAAGTGCCGTGACGTTCTCTCAAATGATACAGCTTCCGTTCATCCAACAAATTAAAACATCTTTTGTAACATTGCCACCGACCTAATGAATTTTTCTGTGTCAGCAAAGTAATCATCAACCTTAACTGACCGTCTAAACGTTTCATCCAGGAAATTATTGATTTCCTCCAAACAATACAAATCTTTCACTCTATTTGACCCATCAAATCCTTCACCATCCTGTTCCATCTCTTCAGCATCACTTTCCACCTGGTTTCCAACATTAAACAAAGTAATCACTTCCTTCTCCTTACTGTACGTTCACACCGCCGCCGGCGAGAGTGCCAAAATTCGCTCTCGCCGCCCTACCAACGGCGCCGTAGAAAGATGCGGGGACGCTCTGACGTAGATCGAATTACTTGACATCGTTCTCTGGAATCCTCTCAAGTGGAGGACTTCTACATTCCGATTGGTTGCCGCCGAACCGCATCATAGCTCATTACCATAAAGTTGACCTGACTTCAACTCTTCTCGCCACTCTCGCCGTCCAAGAAGCACCGTGCCGCCATCGCAGGAGCTTTGAAAATGAATGACTTCCAGCCACTTTGACGCTCTCACCGGCGGCGGTGTGAACGCACAGTTAGATGCAACATTCAAGAGCATTCTGTTCAAAAGGCACACTTTCACCCGTGGCTTCCAATTTCACTGATTTGTTCCCCTGTAATTTCTACATCCTTTGAAAGTAGCACAGTGCTCTCAACAGAAGTTGATTGCTCTGAAAATCCATCATCTCCCTTACCATCTCGATTTGTCTCAATATTCTCATTAACTACACTATGCATTCGTTAGTAGATGTACTACTAGAAGCTGAAACAACTTGTCTATCAACTTCATGTATTTGTTCAATGTGATTCTCTGCGCGTTCAGCTTGTCCGCAAGCAAGGCGCTTGTGCCCACATCCTCACATTCAAAACATTTAAAGCTCCCTGAATTGGCATACACAGTATAATATCCTCCTCCATGCTTTATCTTAAGGGATACATCCAAAGACTGTGTTGGAGAATCTAGGAACTTGAACACTTGCCTGCGAAGTGAGATTACATGTTTTAAATGCGCATCTTTACACCCTAAGCGTAACCGTCTTAAAATCACTTGCAAATTTTCCAAACCTACGCAATTCTTGTTCAATCAACTCGTTCGGAATAAAAGGCGGTACACCTGAGACAACTACTCTTGTAGACAGCACTGATAACGGTGAAACTTGAACAAACAAATCATTGATAAATACCACGCTTTCAATCAAATCATGTACCAAGCGTTCATCTTTCAAAAAAACAACTGCAGCTTTGTTCATTCGAGACGCGTGAGATATATTATCAAAACCTACCTGTTCACCAACTGCAAGCAGAGCCTCTTCCATCATAACACCGGTATCAGTAACAAACCGAACCTCGTGTCCAATGGACAGCGGCGGCGTCACAGAGACGCCATACCCATGGAAATTTCAGACAATTGTTCTTACAACTATTTTCCGCCCAATTCAAAGAAAATAAATGATGTCTTACCTTTAACATGCATGTGAAGAAAAGAAATGAAAAAAGATCACCACAGCAGTATCCCAAAAACAGCATAAAAGCTACCTCTCCGTTCACATCCACTCACTCAATCATCCACTCACTCACACCAACGGAAACCGGAAGCCAGAGAGAGAGAGAGAGATCAAGTGTGTTTGGCAGCAGCATCTCTACTAATAGTGAAACTGTAAGTTTATCTGCTTCAAGAACAGCGCCGATATTCCCTCGCTAGTGAGAAACGTCATGTAGCTTTTAAGTTGCTAAACTATTTTACTGATAAAATCTTTAGAGCAGCGATGTCAACATGTTTATGTGCGAGTGTGTGTCTGTACAGAGTGGGAGAAAGAGAGTGCTTTCCGTACATAATAAAACGTAATTTTGTGGCTAAAAAACATGGAAGTAATTTGTCATTTTAATTCTATCGTTTACTATATTTATTGGTTCGGTCAGTGTCGTTGTGGGTTTTGACTCTTTTACTATTGTCGGCTGTAAGGACCTTTGAAATAACTGAAAACATTTGATAAAACAAGTGATATAAAACTGTAAATCGGTCAAGACCTGCCTGGATCTACTGTATCTGCATGTGCATTTCCCTGAAAATAACTGCACACCTTAGAATGTTCATCGACCAATCAGATTCAAGCACTCAACATCCCTGTAGTATAACATGAATTGAATGTTGATATAGTTCTTATGATCATTGGGTCTTAGTAGAATTAAATGAAAAATGTTTTCATTTGAGATGTCCAATTTTTAATAGTATTCTTGAGAACTCTTCTGAAACTCCTAGGGTCTATTTCTCAGAAGAAACATCTGACAAATCTTGATAAAAAGTCTCCAGTTCCTCTCCAGTTAATAACATTGCTAAGTAGGAGAAATAAATGATATATTAAAGCTGAAGTGTGTACCTTCTCCACAACATCATCAGATTGGTTGAGTTAAAGTTGGTGTGTTGAGATTGTTGGGAAGATATCAGTCTACAAATTACTTATATATAATCGTCTCTGCATCCTGAACAGAATCATAGAGGAATCGTCCCCAAACTCACGTCAATGCTTGAGTCAGAAGTTGACATATCGACCTGCTCAAACAAACAGATCAATGTTTTGAAAGCATCAGATTCACTCTTCAGACTGACCAACTTATATGGCGAGTCTGAACATAAAATGGAAATATATGATAAAAAATGTTAACTAACAATTGCAGCTATGGGCAAGAAACCACTAAAAACCTTTATTAAAACATTGTTTTTTACTCACTGATTAGCTGAACTTGACATCAAAAAAACAAAAGATAAGCTTTATGATTTCGGGAGGGTTGTAAGAGACCACCAGCTGATTTTCCCAAAGCTCTTCATTTCCTGGAGCCACGAATACGTGCGGAGACACAAAACTGCCGGAAAACACACAATGCATGTGAACACACGAGAGAAAACTAGCAAAACATAAAACATGATGATGATCACAATAAATAAGTGACTCTCTGAAAGTATACAATAACTGGATTGTTTGTGTTTGTGTGTGTGTGTGTGCTGTAAATCCCAATATAACAAGCAACACTTTCACTTTGCAACCAAATCTAATGAGGATATTAATAACAAGATGTTTGTTAGAGCTGCGTGTTTTGTGAGTTTCGTATGCCTGAGAATCTTTGATCTTGCTTTCAACTTTGCGTTGACCTGGTTGACATTAAAAAAGTAGCTTTAAAATCGTGCGTGTTGCGGAGCAGATGATTAGATGTCGTCTGCTTTCATCTCTGCAGGGAATCACTGCTAACTACTAGGTTCTACCACCTCAAGTTTGATTTGAAAGAAAAACAAATACAGGTGCAATTAGTAGGCATTTTGCTATTAGCCACGTCTGAGTGACACAACAGGGTTATTATCGGTAGCTAAAACAAAAACTATCAAAACATTGCTAACTGTAAATAAAATAACTGAACTAAAACGGAAATAAAAATAAATTAAACCTAGATAATAATATTTAAATAAAACTAATAAAATTATAAAAAGTTAACTAAATTTAACTAAAACTAAAATAAAAACTGAAAGTACAAAAATAAGAGCTATTCAAAATATAAAAAAACTATAATTTAAAATTAAACTATAAAAAAAAATTATTCTAAAAATAAATTCATTAAAGCAAAAAGGTTTTATGATTTACGTATATATGTCCACAGAGCTGGTAACACTTTACAAATAAGATTCAATTTGTCAACATTAGTTAAAGTGATAGTTAACCCAAAAATTATAATTCTGTCATCATTTACTCACCCTCATGTTGTTGCATAACTCTATACCTTTTGGCGTACAAATGATATGTATATTTATATATTATTCTTTTTTTCCTATATATATACATTCAGTGAAAGTCAATGGTCCAAAAGCCATTTGACCACAACATTCCTCAAAGCCTTTTATCTTGTTTAGCAGAAGAAAAGAAAGTCATACAGGGTTGGAAAGAAATGTTGAAATGTTAATTTTTGGGTTAACTATAGTTTTATTTACAGTAGGTGTGGACGCTGTGGTATTGTAGCCCAGCCTATAGTGGAATCTCATTGGTCTGAAATCCAGTTGGTAGTACAGTAAATATAAAAGTTTAGAATAGAGTAAAAATCAAATATGTTCTGAACATTTTCACTTTGAGCGTAGAAACACATATTACCAGTCACTGAAAACTTTAGGACACAGCTGGCTGATTTTCCGCTTGCAGTAACACACACACACACACACACACACACACACACTGCTGTTCAGATCAGGAGCTGCGCTGACATGTATCCTAATAATATGCATGCTAATAGACAACTAGTTAAAAGTGAGAATTGAACCCTAAAATAAAGTATTACCAAAATCTCAATTCAAGTAACATCTTCTTTAATTAATTTAATTTAATTAATTGCATATTTGCTTTGTGCCAAAGGCTGTCTAAATATATGTGAGCAAAATTCTGTTAAGCTGGATTTAAATGAAAAGGCTTATGTTGTGTATGTGGGTACAGATAGTGCCAGAATGGACACGCTTGGAAAGACCGATTGGTGCAATGGTCGATGACTCACCAGTTGGGAGTATTTTTAGCATCCACACACACACACACACATATACACACACAAAGAAGAAGCTTTTAACCAGAGTATGCAGGGGGAAAAAATCGAATTACTCTCTTTCTCTTTCACATACATGAACAAACACACTTGCTCAAACAATAACAAATGCTCTTAAATAGACAGACAGATAGATAGATAGATAGATAGATAGATAGATAGATAGATAGATAGATAGATAGATAGATAGACATACAGATAGATAGATAGATAGATAGATAGATAGATAGATAGATAGATAGATAGATAGATAGATAGACAGATGGATGGATGGACAGACGGATGGATGGATGGATGGACGGACGGATAGATTTGTGTAAAATGTTGAGCACATTCATTTTGTCTGTGAGTAAATTCAGTTTAAATGAGAAATAATTAATTGTTCATAGAACAAGCACGGTTGCCATGGGTCCAGATGTTGACAGCTGGTGTTGCTAGGGGTTCGGCTGACTGACACCTGCGTCAGTCCCACTGATGTTACCGCCCACTTTTGTTACTATGACAATAAGAACACTGCAAAATGTGTTCAGCATGTGTGTTACTTATTGATTTTGAATCAGAACAAGGAAGTTTCTCTGTGACATGGTGCCAGAGTAATCAATACACACTTACTGAGTTATTAAAGCTGTTTGTCTTTTATATGATAATGTGTGTGTGTGTGTGTGGTTCCTAGACTCTTTGCTGAGAACAAAACCCTTGAGGAAATTATATTTTCAACACCAGCCTATTTTATCCTGAAAGAGAGAGAGAGAGAGAGAGAGAGAGAGAGAGAGAGAGAGAGAGAGGGGTAGATAACAACAGTCAGTCAAAATTCAGCCCAACCAAATTTTCAAAGCACAAAAAGAAAATGAACTGACTTATTGGGCTGAAACAACACAAAAACAAAGTAAACTTGAATCGTATTTGGCTCTAAACAGAGATTAAACAACAGCAGAAAACCTGAGTACAGTAAAAGACGGTAAACTAAGAAACATTTCTAGAAAGAATTCTATCCTAAATTTGAAATTATTTGTCCTAACTTCAGAAAATTGGATAGAAATAACCCAACAACAACAACAACACAAAACATCATAGCAACACCCTGGCAACCATCTACAACACCAAAGCAACATGACAGTGAGATAACTCAATAATCTAGCTTGGTTTGTCACTGTCCCTTCACACGTATATTGCACTGTTTTTCTCTTTTCTCCCCATTAAAGCTGATTTATATTCAGCTACACACACATCTGACCTTTGAGTCATTGCTGGCAGCACTGCAAAACACTCTTCTATCATCCCATCCTCTTTCTCTCTCTCTCTCTCTCTCTCTCTCTCTCTCTCTGTCAGACTGATGTTCTCTTGTTTCTGCTCTCTGGGCTCCTCCCAGTGTCCTGAGATTACCTGTCAATCACAGGGTCTTGACAGGTCAGGAGTGTGTCCCCAGCGTCTGCGTTAAACACACACTTTAAATCACAGTTCAGTTTGATGGCTCTTCTGTTTCCTTGAGTGCTTTCCTTTTAATTTCGGATGCCCAAAAGCTTCCCTGAAGCCACACATGGTCCTTTTACATTTCCTTATCTCTCTCGGAGTCTCTCTTTCTTTGTCTTTTCATGTCTGCTGAGCTGCGATAAAGAAAAGTGGCCTTGTTATGAGAGGCAATCATACGGCAAACAAAGAGAATCTATCTGAGAGATCTCCAATGCATTATGCCTTCAAATATTTTCCACCATTTTAAAACATTAACATGCAAGTGTCTCAAAGGAAAGATGAATTTCAAGTCATCCGATCAAATTGCATAAATGAATTGTAAGAATAGTTTACACACAAATGAAAATACAGTTATTTACTCACCCTCATTTTGTTCAAAACTTGTATACGATTCTTTCTTCTTAGTCTTGGCTGCTCTTTTTCATACAATAAAAGTGTTAAACTCCAAAATTGACACACACACACACACACACACACACACAAAAAACACTTATAAGTGTGGTCTACACAAATATAATGTGCTATTTCAAGTCTGCTAAAGCCATTATTTTGGTGAACAGTGAACAAAACTTCAAATGAAACAATACTGCAGCTCTCAAATTTAATTTACGTTTCTTATAGCCTACATTAAAATATGGAGACACATCTCGCCAGATTCGACATCAAAGGCTTTTCTTTTTCGCATTTTTGGGTGAACTATTTTGAATTTTTTACTAAAACCAAAAAGTAATGGACAGAAATAGACAACAACAATAACAGGAGGAGGATTACAGCCAAATGAATTGAGATAGATGTTGACAAAGATGATTTCTATCCCTTAATATCCATTAAATTTGGTGACGTGTGTGTGTTTTGCTGATAGCATCTGAACTGATTAAACATCCATAACCTCAAACAGGAAACTACTCTGCTTTTAATGACTGCGTAGGAGGCATCATGGGATATGGAGTCCATTTCAACAATAAAACGGATGGAAATGTTGATCAATAATTGAGAAGAAGGGGAAGAAGAGAGAAAGACAGCACAAATGAGACACACACAGGACTTGTTGGCTCAGATCAGAGCGATGATCTGCTGTTGTGTGCGTGTGTGTTGTGGAGGGGAAGTAATTAAATTGTAATGCGTGTTGATCTGTTTAGAGTCCCTCAACAGGCTGCTGCACTTTCCTCAAGATACTGAAACCAACGAGCTTCTCACACACATTCATAAACCAACTACACAAAACACTACACAACACGAGACAGCAGAGAGAGGGAGAGGAAGAGAGAAACAGGAGGAAGTAACTAGAGCACAAGAAGGTCTGACTTACAAGAAGTAGGCTTATCAGGTGACTGCTGACACACAATACGCCTGTTGAGTTTACATAGGCCTACATCTTGCATAATATGTACGATTTTTTGCTTTTTTTAAAGAGAGAGATACAATTATAAAAATAAACACATATCATAAAATGCCCAAAAGAAGCTTCATAACAACTAAGTGTAATAGGCCTATAGTCATAGTCATTATCGCACAATAAACACCAATCAGGAGTTTATTTTGCTATAGGCTAATCACTGTCTGGCTGTACATTGTCTCTCTATATAGCTATTCATTTACTGGAAAAAAAATGTGGATGTGAAATCGTGAGCTTAGAATTATAAGGTTCTATCTCCGTTTAGGGTAGTTCCGAGATATTGAGCATCAAAGTTTTTACATCCCAGCTGGCACAACTGAGATGGAACCATTTTATTTTATTAATAACTACTAACAAAATATTTTTTTTACAAAAATAACACCACACAGGCATTAATAAACACCTAATGGATCAGATTATGTCAAAAACTCAATTTCGACCAAAAGTGGAGATAGAACCTTATAATTCTAAGCTCACGAAATATTGAACTGAGACAAAAATTTTGTGTAATTTTACCTGCATTTTATATCAACCCTAGTGAAAAAAAAGTATGCTTTATTGCATTCGAATATATATTCCCTTTTTCAATAGTAGGCTACATTGCAAATATACTAACAAAAAAATGATACTCTTTAAATATATTAAAATCATATTAGCATCATGCTTTTATCTATTTTCACAATACAACTTTAAACACACTTTAAAATAATTGTACTTTAGTATATTTTCTAAAAAATATATTTTAGAAAAATATACTTGAAGTGAATTTTTTTTTTTAATTGTATTTATTTGCACTTTCCTTAAAAATATATTTTAGGTAGACTATATTTTTAACTGTGTGCTGAAAATGATCATTGTAACAACACTTTGAAAGTATACTTTCAAAATAAAGTATAGAATACAATAGTATATTGTACAAAGTAAAGCCAAGTAATATTTGTTTATTAATGTGCATTTGTTAATGAAGACAAAGTGTGTAATTTGTAGTGTTTGGAATAAGCCAAAGGTATTAAGGTACTGAGCATTTACTTTTTACTCAAATATTTTACACTTATGGTATATTGCTAGTATGTTTTGAAGACACTCATAATGAATTTGTAATGTACTTGTAACACAAATAAAGTACACTTTAATATCACTAATAAAGCATTAGTCCCTACACAGAAATTAAAAGTAGGCCTACTACGTATACTTGAAGCTGTTCCAATTTAGCACAAAAGTACACTAAATACACTTAAAGTTAGGCTTTATTACAATTTAATTACAACTAAAATATACTTATTTCAAAAGTAGTTGTTCCAAAATAGCACACTTCAAGTTAACTAATCATACAAGTAGGCCTATACTGAATTAGCCTGGCTGCAAGTATACTTAGCATTTTTATTTTTCACCAGGGAAAGCTTCGCTCATACATTAATGTATTTAAGAATCGGTGTAGCAAGACGAACACTGTAGCAACCAGACTAATTTCACTGAGGTTAACCGATAACTGAACGCAAGATGGCGCCCGTTTGAATGAAACGAGAGAGCGCGCGACTTAGTGGTGTGATACGACGTGAAAGTAGCGCTATTATATTTTTAATAATTTAAGCCGACTGATGTTCATGGCCGTTTCTCAATAGACCTTATTCAGAGCAGTGCCATGAAAGCGAGATTGTGACTGTGAGGGAGACTTACTGAGTTTGGCATCCGGTGTATAAAGCTGTGTTAAGCTCCTAGATCACTTAACATTTTCCACAACTTATATTATCTGGAGGTTTTTGTCAGCTGAAACTTCTTGGAAATATATTTTTGCAGTGTTTCGTCAGCAGGACAATTCAAAAACACATAGTAGCCTACTACAACCCACTGAAGAGATGTATGTCTATCGCTCTCACAGCCCCGCTTTCATTCCCGTTAAAATCAAAGATGGCGCTAATGTGAATAATGTGTATGCGTTGATAAGCGACCTTGAGTCTACATACAGTCTCGTACGTGATCGTCCACCGCAGCGCTGCCAATATATGGACGACATTAGGAAATCTGACCACTGAATGTCGCGATTTACCAATCAGAATCGAGTATTTCAGAAAGCTAACAAGAAAAAAATAAAATGATTTAGTATTATTAAGGTAATTTTATTTGATCTGCACAAGTTCAAAAGATTACACTTTCAGTTTTTGATCATACATAAAACAGGCTGCAAACAGTCACTGATGAGGAGGCAAACATGAAGCAGCAAGTGTGTGGCAATTTACAGTAACCTAGTAGTGAACAGTAGCTATCATTTGTGACAATTTTGGTATTTTGTTGTGTGGAATATATCTAAATATCAGTCAATGCATACTCAATATAGGCAGTACTCAGTTGCAAAACAAAACGCAATTTACAATTTTGCACAAACCTATGAGTAGGCTACAACTGCAAATACACACAATTAAATTGCACATTTTTTTGCATCTCTTCCATAGGAGCACAACACTGTTCGCTCTGATAGAGCGGAAATGTTTTGTGTGTGTCTCAGTGTGGGAGGCACGGTTTGATGCCCAGATACAACTGAGGATTCAGTGAAAATCAGGAGAACATTCAGCGCCGGGGGCCATGGGAAAACAGATAGCACGAAAGGAGTGATGTATGACAGATAAACAAACATAATCTCCCTGAAAAATACACAAAAACTAAATCTTACCATTTTATCATGTTCTCGATCTCTCCGTTTGTCACTGCACAAATGATATGAATGATGCCTCACATTGTTTCATGAGAACATTTTCTGTAAATACCTGACATTATTGTAGTGTTCCTGTGAAATTTTATGCTATAAGCTGTTTTGTCTATTTAAATGTGTTTATTTTCCTACCACAAGCACTACCCAGGGAAATAAACACGAGAAGACGCGTCACAAGAAGATGTGTCACTGCTGTACAAGTATGTGATCTGTGAAGAAACCTTCCGAGAAAACAACTGACTGGATTAAACAACAACAGACAGTGAGTGCGGGTTTGTATCTTTGTGCAGGTGCGGACAATATGGAAAAAATATGGATTGATGCATTGCTTTGGCAGTGTCCCTTTTCAGAATGTTTTGGGTTCAAAACAAGTGAAACTAATCAACCAAGCAGCGTACTATAATTTCAACTCATTGAGAGTAATGCACTCACAGTGATTTGTTATTTTGTCATTCTGTCATCATTTACTCATCCCCGTGTTGTTCCAAACCCGTAAGAATTTTGTTCATCATTTGTTGTTTGGAGGGACAGAAAGCTCTCAGATTTCATCAAAAAGATCTTCATTTGTGTTTCGAAGATGAACGAAAGTCTTATGGGTTTGGAACGACGTAATTAATGGCATAATTTTCATTTTTGGGTGAACTATCCCTTAAAGCTACACTGTGTAACTTTTTTAGTTGATTCTTAGCAAAAAACACTTAGTTCTTTCAAAAATATATGTGCTCATTAATGTATATTTACTTCTTTCAAGTAATAAAGTATTCTCTTAAGTTTATAATCTGCCATTGAAAGTACATACGGGTGAGGGGTTCGAATGCCGGTCGCCATGTTGCCCCTCCATCTTGAAACTACATTCGCCAAAGAGGGACATGCCTGTAAATTCAAGCTTCGCCTTTTGCGTTTTTCACTCAGTGACACCGAGACGAATGCGAGGGGGAGATTACTCGCGAGCTCGCGAGTGCCGGCAGATTTGAAAGATAGTGTGGTGTGTGTGTGTGTGTGTGTGTGTGTGTGTGTGTGTGTGTGTGTGTGTGTGTACTCACACTTGAAAGAGAGAATTAAAACGTCAAGGCGACAGGCAAATCAGCAAGACCATAGTCAATATTGGAGTAACTTTTCCCAGATGGAAAGAGCTCATGAGGAGAAAATATTTAAAAACGGACGCCGAGGTTGCCTGCTTTCTTCTCGACAGGTAATTCAGCCTGTTGTAATTCATTTGTGTAAATTCGAAGTTTTATAGTTGCTTGTCTAACCATAGCATGGTTGTGCATAACGCCAGAACGACTGACAGAACGAATGGTGAAAAAGTATTGTTTACCTTGTAACATAAATCTGTGCTGCGACGGATCACAGGTGATGAATAATTTTAAAGGCGCAATTTTTTAAGCTATATAAAAAAAAGGACAAGGTAAATTTTAGTTATTTTTAATTGCTTTTACTTTGTACACATTGTAACGTTAGCCTAATCTGATTATGCTGGGATAGCCGATTCCAAGGGTGACGTTTACCTCCTGACATCTGTCCTGTAGTTTTATTCATTTCAGACGTATTATTGTTTATTATTGTCATGGACGAAGTCGATAACTGGAAGCCATGTTAATCTTGGAATAAGACGGCCACCGTAGGAGTTAAAACGCCCTCGGAATTGAGAGGAACAGAAACAAATATTCACTGGGTAGTCATATACAATTTCACCGCTAGATGGGGGTAAAAATCACACAGTGTAGCTTTAAGACAGCATCAGTCTTGTGGCAATGCTTTCAAAACAGTGAGTATTTAACATTTATTTCCAAACAAAGCTTTGCCTCATCCACGCAATTTTAAGAGCATTACCGTAAACACAATTTTGTTGTTTTTACAAATGGTGAGTGAAGATTTGACAATTTTCTGTGTTAGTCAACAGCAATCAACAGAATGCTTCATTCTTCTTTTTTCATGTACTTTACATCTCTGGAGATTTTCTTCTGTGCATCTCAGTGGCCAATTTAACCTTTCTTGCAGGATGCTATGAAGCCTTGGTTATCTTTGAATGACTTTTTATTTGATTTGTTAAAGGGGGGGTGAAATGCTATTTCATGCATACTGAGTTTTTTACACTGGTAAAGAGTTGGATTCCCATGCTAAACATGGACAAAGTTTCAAAAACTAAGTTGTACGTTAGAAGGAGTATTTTTGTTCCAAAAATACTCCTTCCGGTTTGTCACAAGTTTCGGAAAGTTTTTTTCGAGTATGGCTCTGTCTTACGTAAGATAGGGCGGAATTTCCTTATATGGGTTCTAAGGGCACTTCTCCGGTAAGATCGCGGCCGCGCGCGCACTCGTAGACCAGAGCAAGAGAGTGAAAGCAGTTCGCCATCAAAGCGCCCTGCCCGGCTTTTGGGAAGTCAATGTCACCAAAGAAGTGTGTTTTTGGTTGCCAGGGCAAGACAACCCTGCACAGATTCCCAAAGAACCCAGCGTTAAGGAACCCGTGGATGGAGTTTGTTTTCCTGAGCATAAACGGAGTTGTGTAGACTGTTTGTTCCCTGCATTTCGACGATGATTGTTTTATAAACAAAGCCCAGATCTACGGATTTGCAGATCGTCTAATGCTTAAGGATCGAGCAGTCACAACGATAAAAATTCGCGGTCGTGCGTTGGAACCGGACGGTGAGTAAAACTGTTTGTTGAACAAATGTCTCTGTGTGTTGTCACTAGCTTGGCGCGTTAGCACAGCTAAGCTTCGCCCACACGGCCCGCCCCCAGCCGCTCGGTTTTTTCCAGAAAGACTCGGTACAGCCTATCTTTATGTTAAAAATTTAATAAAACAAAATACTTTTTGGAGATATGAAGGATGCAATATTACTCTATAGGTACTCAAGATTAACAGGAGATTGAGTGAAAATGAGCATTTCACCCCCCCTTTAAGAAAACATCAGCTTTTATTATGCTAATGTTGGTGCCAATTTATCTGCCTGTTACCTTTTATTTTGTTGCATTGTGACAGAGCTTTTGCTTTCTGCTAATGTGAAAACTGCAGAAACAAACTGCATTAGTTTGTTTGACGCAAACATACATAATGCAACATGCATTATGTATGTTTGCGTCAAACAAACTAATGCAGTTAATACCAAAAGTTACTAACTACTTGCATATTGTGCATCCTTCAACACAATGGATAGCATCCCAAGATAACAGAGGCTTTAAGCAATCCTCTGAAACAAGCAAAAAACAGCAGCTATATAACATTTTGGTGGGGCTCAACAAAACGACGTGAAAACAATGTTTCCAATGTGAGATTTGCTTGCACACATCTATTTAACAAAACATTAAAGAGGACTTATTATGCTTTTTTCGATGTTCATCTTTCTGTAGTGTGTATTGATGCTGTTTGAGCATGAATAAGCTCTGCAAAGTTACAAAGTCCCTCCAGCTGGAGTTATTCTCTATATCACAGTCACTGTTTCTGAACTCCCTGAAACGCCTCCATTGTAGTCTTGAGTTTCTTCTGGGAACGAACACGTCACAATATTCCTCATTTAAATAATTCCCGCCCAACGGATATGCGAAATAAAGGGGCGGGGCCTGGTTGAGTTAATATGCCCTGTCCCAAATGGCACACTTAAAATGCACTTTCACCGCTTGTCCCATTGATCATTTTAGGTTTCAGACGGGTGCTTGGAGCGCCCCCTTTGTGGTCGACATGCGCCCTCGATGCGCACTTTTGCCGAGCCCGCACTGATGTGAGCTCCTCAGCCGACTTCTTCGCGACAGTCAAAGCGGCATTACGTCATGAAAGTGTGGACTCAAAGGAAGACCGCAAGGGTTTATGGTGCCGTTTGTGACAGGACGTAGTGTGTTAAAACTCGAGGTTATGGTAAGGGGCGGGACATTTCCCAAACACACTCGAAGCACTTGAACAATTACAACACGCTGAAATCAACACACTAAATCATATTACTAGTGATTGTATTTTATAATTCACAGCCATTTTGCCTTAAATCATCTTAAGTCTGTAATTGCTCATTGTTGCAGTTGGTCTGACGCTCCCAGCCATGTTGGCATGACTTATTGTGACTTTTTGTGCCTTATTCTTTATATCAGTGTCAGTGTTTCTGAACTCCCTGAAACGCCTCCATTGTAGTCTTGAGTTTCTTCCGGGAATGAACACGTCACAATATTCCTCATTTAAAAAATTCATACGGAGAATAAAGGGGCGGAGCCTGGTTGAGTTAGTTAGTAGTGTGTTGAAACTGGAGGCTATGGTAAGGGGCGGGACATTTCCCAAACACACTCGAAGCGCTCGACCAATCACAACACACTGATCCAGCCGACCAATCAGAGCACAGTGTGCTTTTCAGAAGGAGGGGCTTCATAGAGACAGGAACTAAACAGAGCGTTACTGACAGACTGGGAAGAGAGGAGCTGCAACAATGGAGAATATGGGGGAAATAATGTGTAATGTTTAAACATTCATCTTGAAAATCTATTCTAGTAGAGACCAAGACAAATTTGACCTTAGAGATTTGGCTGTTTATTTTTTGAACTCCTTCCACCTAGTAAGCAGATGAATATGAAGCAGCACTCCAGCTCGAGTATGCAGACGTGTGTGTGTGTGTGTGTGTGTGTGATGCTCTGTGTTTCTCTTACATCCTCTATAATGTGATTCCTCTAAAATATGATTTGTCCTCTAAAATATTCAATGCATCCATCACGCTGTATTCAGAATCAGCTAGAGGAAAACAAACAGCTTTTAGCCCAAATACACACTTACATAACAAAAGAGGTAAATGGAGCACACACACACACAGGATGTCAACATGAATTGTTTACTGAAGCCATAATGTGCAGGACAAAGATGAAAATAAAGGCGCAGTAACAACAATGGTGCACCTGTCTGATCACACACACACACACACACACGACACACACACACATCTGAACAGCTTCAAGCTTTTTAGACACATACAGAAGAAAAGAGAAGAGAAGAGAGAAAAAAGAGAAGAACAGTTGAGATGAGACTCGATGCAATAAAAAAGATGAAAGTAAATGCTTGATTGTAGTTCATTCATCATCTTGCTGAACTCTATGTGTCTGTGTGTGTGTGTCTGTGTACAGTCTGATTCTTGATTCTTGTGTCTTGTGAATGGTAGTCGGCCTCCCACATCAGCAGAGTGGATTTCTGAATGAACGAGTCTCCCTCCTACCGGCTCCTGACACACTGCCAAACACACACTCACTTCAGAAAATGAGCTGCCAGCCACACAGAACCAGAGCCAACGGCGAACCCTGTCCCAGACACACGTCAATTCCCATCAAAACACCAAACCTGTCTTCCTCTCCGTCTCTCCCTGTCTCACCCATCCCTCTCCCCTCCTCTGCGGCTCCGCTGGTGACTCATCGTTTGCCAGACGCTTTACAGATGAAGTGAAATCAACATGACCAGAAGCCCACAGCCACCCGGCTCTGACACACACCAGTAACAGACGTCTGTGTGCACGCGAGAAAGACAGAGAGAGATGCGTTCTGCTTACCGTACAGCTCGTTTTCAAAACGCTTAAAAGGATTAAATGGCTTTTTTGGCACAAAAGCAGCTACTGTGTTCCCCATGATCAAATAAAAGATGAGCTAACGATGTCTCCCAAGAGCATTTTAGAAAGCAAAGTACCATCGCTCTTCAATGATCGACTGTTATCATAATATCACAATCAAACTGGAGAGCTTCCACTTCACATGATAAGAGGAGGTCATGATGAGTGGGTTCTCTTCTTCACCGGGGGCCTTTTGGCACTGAAACCAGTAATCAGAGAGGTTGTTAGGCGCTCACGCTGCTTCTTTACAAACCATTACCATGGTAATCACAGTTTGCACCAAAATATACTCATGCAACTCTGAACAAAAATCCAACCCAGTAAATTTTAGTGCAAGTTTAATTGCTGATTTTGAAGTTAAATCAAAGTAAAGCCAAAGTTACAACAGTTTGTAAGTTCATTGCACTTAGCATGTTAAATTTGATTCATTTTAATGTGTGTGGGTGGGGTAAACCCTACATTAATGCGACAAAATGTCCCCACTTGTTTTAGTCCCTATGAGGAAACCAGCCTATAAATCATAGTAAGTGATGTGTTTTGAAAATGTAAATGCCGAATGGTTTCTGTGATGGGTAGGTTTAAGGTTAGGGGAGAGATTATAGAGTTTGTACAATAAAAAAATCATTATGTCGATGTGAAGTCCCCATAAAACATGAAAAAAAAAACCCTGTGTGTGTGTGTGTGTGTGTGTATGTGTGTGTGTGTCCGTCCGGTTTTGCGTATGTTGTTTCAGTGACGCACGAATCAGATGGCGTCTCTTATAACGGGCGGAGCTGTCCGCGGTGCTGACGAGAGAGATATTCCGTGCTCGTGCACAGGCATAAACACACCGAGAGCGCGAGAGAGATGCGCAACGCACTCACGACTCCCCGTTAAAACAGACCGAAAGCAAAGGTAAGAGGGCTTTTGCCTCTGAACACTCATTTGTGCGTTGTTTTGAACGGAATGCATCACTGTTATGTCTGGTTTGTCTCTTTAGAAACGTGTGTAGACTTTATATCAACAACCTGCTTTATATCAACAACCTGCTGCACGCAACCGCGAGACGCGTAAAGACGCGTTCATAAACAGCACGAACGTTTAACAAATGAATGCAAAAGTTCGGCCGCGCGTCTTTTATGAAAACCTCCTTATTTTATTCCGCGATTATTTTTATTTAAAAGCTTACTTATGCTCGTTTTAATTGTTCAAATACATTAATTATGAACGTTAATTTATTAAATACGTTAATTCCTAATATATGCATCAGGAAAAATATCAATGCTAAAGTTCTACATGCATTATTTCCACTTAAAAGCAAGTATAACATCTAACAGATTGAAGCATGTAGGGTGCCGTGCTCCGGTCTGTCTCATCCTCCTCTCCGTTTGACGGCACTTTGCGGTTCAACAGCAGTGCGGATCCGCGCACGGTCTCCCGTAGCAACGGGGAATGACTCATTTAGTCGTGGCAGCAATTTAGAAACTAATGAGATTTTCAGCGCAAGCTGCACGCGCACTCTCTCGAGTGCTCCGCAAACACTCATCAACAGGCTTTCAACAGATACACGAGAGAGAGAGAGAGAGAGAGAGAGAGAGAGAGAGAGAGAGACCTACGAGTGGAGATTGTAATGGTCAATGTAACATTGTAAACAAGACTGCAATAACTCATCAATGGTAGATCTTTGTAACAAGATAAAGGAATAGCTAATACGAATTACATTCTGTCATCATTTAATCACCCTCATGTCTTTCCAAACCTGTATGACTTTCTTTCCTCTGTGAAACACAAATGAACTGATTTTGTCTGTACATTGAAAGTGAAAAACATTGACTTTCATTAAATCGACACCGAGACACAGGTTTGGAATGACATGAAGGTGGATGATGACAACATTTTCTGTGCATGAAATTGTTAGTGCATATGTGTTGGTGTAAGGTACCCTTTATACCTTATTTACCACTAAAGAGTGCATATGATTACCTTAAAGGTACATATTAGTACCTAAATTGTACATTTGAGTGCCTTTTGAAAAGGGTTCTGCCCTAGGGAAAGCATTTATCTTTTTTTCATGGAAAAACTGTCTGACTCACCATCTCTCATCTTTCCCTCCCTCCCGCTCCCAGGTAAAACATGTCGTCATCATCTAGATGCTGTGCAACAGGGGTGTTCGTCCTCCCCTCGCTCCTCCTTCTGCCTCTTTTCCTCTCTCTCGTTTTCGGAGTTCAAGGAGCCACACTAAGAGAGCATCGCCTCAGTGGAAGTGAACCAGTCTCTTATGGACCTGCGTCCCAGATCCGCCCTCCTCCGAGTGCTGAGATGCTCAGAGCTCTACGATACATCCAAAGCCTCAGCCAGAGATCCCCCCCACCTGATCCCCTTACCGACGAGCGTCAACCAGATCAAGAAGAGGATGATATGGAGAGCATCCGATCCATGCTACAACTGGCAGCGCCAGGCCGGATGGACAGAGGCATGGAGGAGAGAGAGGAAGAAAGAGACAACACTCAAGAGTTGCTTCAAGCCGTGCTTAAGACACTACAACAAACTGAGGAACACAAGGTGCCCAAGAAGGTCATTGCAACCCAACCTCAATACACCATCCACCCCTTCCCAAGGCCAAAACAACAACTAGAGGTTGAAACGTCACCTGAGAACTATGGGAGGACCTCATGGGCCAATCAAGATAGCCGGACACGACACAGGCAGTATCCAATTATGTTTGAGGATCCGGAGGATCAGCCGCTCAAACGGACCAATGAGAATGCGGAAGAACAGTACACACCCCAGAAACTGGCGACCCTTCAGTCTGTGTTTGAGGAACTGAGTGGGATCTCCACATCTAAGGCCAACAGCAAACGAGATGAAGGTGAAGATGATGAGGAGGAGGATGATGATAATGACTTGTACAGGCAGAGGAAGATGGCCTTGGAGGACATCATGGGAACTGACGAATGGGCACCTCTGGAGGAGCAAATAGAGACTGAAGAGGAAGAAAGAGAGAGGCACGGTTTTAATCGTGACCTTGAGGATGATGACCAGGAGGAAGACGAAGATGATGTCAAAAGATCAAACCAATCCAGCTGGAAAAGCACAGGAAAAGAGGAGGACCCTGAGGACATCGCAAAGCTTATGGACTACTATCTTCTCCAAGTCCTTGAAAAGAAAGAGCAGGAGCAGCAGAAAAGACAAGAGGCCAGCAGGAGCGAGCAAGAAAGCAACCGAGAGATGGAGAAAAAAGATGCGGATGAAGACGAAGATGAGGAGGAGGAGGAGGAGGAGAGGGAAATTAAGCCGATGCACAACACATTCCCTGAGTCTTTGTCCCAGATAATCAAACTCTCACAGCAGCTTCGAATTCCACCAGAGGAAGTCCTTGACCTTCTTCAAAACGAGAAGCAGAAGGATTTATTGGGACAGTCCCGTACGCCCTACGCAACCCCTCACAACACACACAAGACTTTCTCCACAGCACCTCATCGAGTTTCGCCGCTCGAGACATCGGAGAGAAACAGCGTCGCCCAGGACATCCTGAGCATCCTTGAGCTGATTAATGCAGCACAGCAGAACAACAAACGACCAACGCAACCCAAAGCGTCACGTTATTATGAGAGGGAAACCGGCAAGGATGATTACGACAACACCGCTGGCGAGGAAGACGAATTGGCCAGTTACCTGGCATCCGAAATGCTCGCACAAGGACAGAGACGAGCACGTCCAACGCCATTGCGCAACGTGGATCAACCCCGGTATGGAAATCTGGAACGTGGCGTCCAGGACTACTTCGACAAAAGCGCGCCAGAAAAAAGAACGGCGGAGCACGAGAACGCAGACATCGGATTAGATAACAACACAATGCTGAAAATCCTGAGGTTCCTGGAACCGGAGAGTGACAACACCGACGAAACAGACTCTGAGGAAAAAACAGTCCCTGAAATGTAGATGTGTAGATAACCATTATATTCATTGTTTGAATTGGCATATAATAAAGTATTTTGAAACAAATATATTCCCTAACTGCGTTTAGTCAAATGTAGTGCTCCAGCTTTTCTCATTTGTCTTCTGTATAGCGCAAAATAAAGAGTATTTTAGTAAACCTGATTAACTTATTTCTTAGTTAGTGATAAGAACATTGTAAAAAGTCACCGGCTTTACCTCTTCAACATATGAACACACAGATTTTCTCCCTCTTAAAGACGCCAGCTATGTTTTTTTCAGTCAGTATCTTGTGCGTGTGATGAGGTCATGTGTGATGTGGCAGAGGTAAATAAAGCATTTTGTTCACACTATGGTCCTCTGTTTGTGTAATGTGTCTCTCACTGCCGAGCAACCTTGGCAACCTTTGCATGACATGAAATCATCATTAATATTGTTTTAAATCAAAACTCATTTAGAGGTTATTTCAGCATACATGCAACCATTTTATAGAAATCAATTAACTATTTAATTCAGTTGGACAATGATTATCTGTGGGGTATTTTGAGAGAAAACTTCCCATACACACTCTGGGGACATCAGAGGCTTATTTTACATCTGGTCAGGCTTTTCTATTTACAGCGAAGTTAGCTAATTCCCTGCCCAAAATATGATAGCATTGCAATATGTAGGCTAACGATAAAGTTGACAGTTGCTTCATAAATTAATTAAAAAACATAAAAGGCAAAACACACCTGATGCACATTCTTTGTTGTCCGTTTACTAGAAGTATAGATTTACAAACCTTGCTGTATTTTTGTGTAGTCAGTTAAGTGAAGGTGCACCGCCATCTTAATCCGACGAAAGTGATTTGACCGTAAACACGACTTGCCACCTCGTAAACACGAACTTCTCCAAGAGTCGCAGCAGGAGTCAGATTTCATTTATCACGTGACGAGAGTATGGAGAGTGACTGACAGGACTGAGCGTCACTGACAAATAGCCTCGATCTTGTCTTGTAAAATGTGTGGCCTGTACCGTGATCGCGAATTCGAGCGAGCATTCAAAAGTGATTTCAACCCAGCTAACAGGGAACGTTCCCAGAACATTGGCTAACGTTCTCTGAAAGTTCTCTCAAAGTTATGAAAAAACGTTCTTGCAGTAACGTTATTATAACATTGTGCCAACGTTATGTCATTGGTAAACGTTCTAAAAACGTTAGCAATAAAACGTTATTCTTAAGGTTGTTATATAATTCTTATAACGTTATTCTTAAGGTTCCACTATAGTGGAACGTTTAAAAAACGTTCTTATAACCAATAAATAACGTTAATACAACATCTAAAAAACTGGACGTTTTGAACGTTCCTAGAACATTCAGAAATAACGTTTTTATAACTTAATGGGAACGTTATGGAAACTTTCTTATAACCTAAAATTGTTAGCTGGGAATACAATGTTATATCGGTATTGTGGCAGTAAGTTTATATAGCCTACCATGTGGAAATTTCCTCACTGTTACTCCTACTGTATTTATTTAACTACAATTTAGCCTATACATTTTCAAAAAAACCAAACAAATTGTTATTAAAAAGCATTTTAATATTTATTATCAAAGCTTGGGCATCCATGCACAATTTCTTTTTTTCAGATTAAGCATAATAATAAATAAATAAAATCTTTCAGTTCAAAACAATATCATCTAAGATCTGTCTGAAGGTTATTGACTGATTGTCAGCCCGCAGAGAAAAATTAAAAATCAAATTTACCTCTAACTAAGAAGAAACCTGAGGGTTAATTTCACAGTGTAGTCAAATGGTTGAAAGATTTGGGGTCGGTTCAGATTTTCTAATGTTTTTAAAGACTCTTATGCTCACCAAGGCTGCATTTATTTGGTCAAAAATACAGTTTTCTGTTTGAATATATTTTAAAATGTAATTAATTCCTGTGAATCAAAGCTGTATATTCAGCATCATTACTCCAGTCTTCAGTGTCACATGATCCTTCAGAAATCATTTTAATGTGATGATTTATGACACATTTTCAGGATTCTTTGATGTATAGAAAGTTCAATAGAACGGCATTTATTTAAAACAGAAATCTTTTGAAACAATATAAATGTAATCTTAGATCAATTTAATGCATCCTTGCTGAATAAAAGTATTAATTACTTTTAAAAAATCTTACTGACCCCCAAATTATGAGCACTAATGTACATGAGTGTCTCTCTCCCATTTATACATTTCATAATAAATCCTATCATTTAATAATAGTATTCTCACTATCTGAAAAGTCGAGATGCTGAATAATTCAAAGTGTTCAAGTGTTTCAGTGTCGTGATGGTCATAATTAAACACATTCGGCATATGAAGTTCTTGTTATCGTGTCTTTGACGACTGAGGTGATGGCTGTGATTATCCTTCAGTATGTCGGTTTGTTTATATACTCCTCCATTGTCTGTCACAAATAAACACAAAACACAATGGCTCTTAATTATCAACTGTAAGAATTCATGAATTCATTCATGATGTTATGATACTCATCTGTAATAACTTATTCGGTCAAGCAGACAACATCAGGTTGTGTAATAACATCTGTGAAAATGTGAGGAATCTCATCAAAAAGGTGTGTGTGTGTGAATGAGTTTTTGAGTGTGTGTGTGTGTGTGGGTGTGTGTGTGAATGAGTTTTTGCATGAGCGTGTGTGTGCACGTGAGTGTGAGTTTGTGTGTGTGTGTGTGTGTGTGTGTGCGTTTGTGCATGTATGTGTGTCTGTGAATGAGTTTTTGTGGGTGTGTGTGCGTGTGTGTGAATGTGTGTGTGTGTGTGTGTGTGTGTGTGTGTGTGTGTGTGTGTGTGTGAGTGTGTGAGTGTGCGAGTGTGTGTGTGTGTGTGTGTGTATGAGTTTTTGAGTTTGTGTGTGTGTGTGTGTGTGTGTGAATGAGTTTTTAAGTGTGTGTGTGTGTGTGTGTGTGTGTGTGTGGGTGTGCGTGTGAATGAATTTTTGCAAGAGTGTGTGAGTGAGTGTGTGTGTGTGTGTGTGTGTGTGTGTGCGGGTGTGTGTGTGTGTGTGTGTGTGTGTGTGTGTGTGTGCGAGTGTGTGTGTGTGTGTGTGTGTGTGTGTGTGCGCGAGTGTGTGTGTGTGTGTGTGTGCATGTCTCTGTGTCAGCGTGTGTGTGAATGAGTTTTTGTGGGTGTGTGAGTGTGTGTGTGCGGGTGTGGGTGTGCATTTGAGTGTGAGTGAGTGAGTGAGTGAGTGAGTGAGTGAGTGTGTGTGTGTGTGCGCGCGTGTCTGCGTGTGTGTGCGTGTGTGTGTGTGCGTGTGTGTGTGTGTGTGTGTGTGTGTGTGTGTGTGTGTGTGTGTGTGTGTGTGTGTGTGTGTGTGTGTGTGTGTGTGTGTGTGTTTCACCTCCTGAAGAGAATCAGCCTCCTCCATTGATTTGGCCACAGACGCTTTAGATGTTTCCTGCACCTCTCCACCAATGACAAACTCATCCAGGATAAAGTAAGCCTTTTCAAAGTTAAAAATGAGGTCTAATTCACACACCTGCAACACACAACCAGATAAACACCAAAAACCTCAATTCAAGATTCAGAAAACGCATCAACATGAACGCTAGTGTACACGACCCAAACCTTACATTGCCAAAGTACTGGTCCAGCAGCTCGACGTATCGGTGCAGGAGCTCCAGTGTGAGCAGCTCGTTGTCCTCGTCCTCCAAACCACAGCAGAAATACAGGCTCGCATACCTGCAGGTCAGAGGTCAGAGGTCACAGTACATACAGCACAAACTGACTACAGTGTTTTTACATTCAACAACACACAATCATAAGCTGATTCGTCAGGACTTTCTTAAAAACACACATTTCCCCGTGGTACTTTTATTCTCTAGTTTTGTTTTCTAAGGAACCTTTTCGAGTAAAGGCACCAAATGAACTTAAAGTCACCATGAAATCATGGTTTCTTTATGGAATATTGCAGTAATAATTATTATAAATGATTCATGTGTGTGTCATTATTTTTTTAAACGCATGTGCCTCGTAATATTTAACCAAAATTCCTTCCCTTCCTTTGCAGCGACTTCTCTTCTCTGATGACATGTTTATTGGCGCGAGGGCGGGGCATCCTGTCACTCAAACGTGATCGGCCAATAGCAAACCACAACATCTAATCAATTCCTCAAGGGCAAAACCAAGCCCCGCCTTACACATTTCCTTGTTCGAGGGACACAATAGGGAAGAAAAGACTATTGCAACTTCCGTTTAATGCCGACTTTAAAGGACTATCAAACATGTTTGCAACCTTTATTGTTCAGTGTCTACTTCAACTATCCAAAGTTCCCTTCGTGTAGTAAAGCAGAACTGGAACGACACTGATGCATCATGTGCAAATGCAATGTTGACTCTGACATCGAAGTTCAGCAAATGCGCTGGATGTTTCATGTTAGTATCTTCAGACTGAAGAGCAGAAATACTAAACCTGAATCATGTGCAAAGATCTGAAACTCTGTTTGCCTGTAAACGCAGCGCGCCGCTTTAGGGCGGGTGGCTGATCATTAACTGGGCTCAAAGGTTGTGTTCAGTTCTGGGAGAGAGAGAGCGACCGAGTAGGAAAGTTACAGAAGGCATTGTAATGACGAAGAAAGAACATAAGATAAGAAGGTGACCTCTGACCTTCTGTAGACGATCTTCAGGTCCCGCCACTGCAGAAAGTTGCAGGCTTTCGGGGGGCGAGCCAGCACCATTTGCGTGACGTCCCGTATGATCTTCTTCTTGTCCCGATCGCTGAGAGCCGTGAACCATTTCTGCAGTCGCAGTTTCCCCTGACGGCTGAACAGCAGCAGAAAGCGCATCTACAGCGAACACACACATTCATTTCTCCACAAAATGTCTGAAAGCTTCATTAAGCTGCTTTTGAAAATGTGATAGCACAAAACACACACACACACACACACCTATAGGTAAAGTACCACATGCTTTGTCATGGTCAGAATGTCAAATAACGCAGGACTATCACAGTTAATGTATTACTAGAAGTAATAATTAGGGTAATGTGTGCTGACACACACACACACACCTTTCCGATAGCATAGAAAAGCATTGAGCGCAAGACCCCAGTGGGAATCTGACATTTTAAGGCTGTTGCCAAGAGCCTGCATCCCTGTTAACCCACGCACACACACACACACACACACATGTTGGGTTTCCATGTTTTATGGGGACATTCCATAGACGTAATGATTTTTATACTGTACAAACTGTATATTCTCTCCCCTTACACTAACCTGACCCCTAAACCTACCCATCACACACACACACACACACACACACACACACACACACACACACACACTACCCCTACCCCTAAACTTACTCATCACACACACACTATCCCTACCCCTAAACCTACTCATCATACAAAAATTTCTGCATGTTTATATTTTCAAAAAACATAATTTAGTAAGATTTATAATGACATCTTTGTGGGGGCATTTTTTTAAATATTTTTTTATCATTAAAATTTATTTTGGGACAGGACAGAAATGTATATATATATATCATTTTATTTTATTATGTATTTATTTATTAAAAATTATTATTACAATTTCTTGCCATGGACAACTACTTATTAGTAATTGTCTTTTTACTAATCATTTCATTCATATATGGGTCAATGACGTGACGGGTCTTTTTTTTTTTTTGTCCAAAGGCCTTAATAATAATAAAAAAACAAATATATAACATCCAAAGTATGTAAGGTAGTACAACTTGATCTCTTTTACTGAATCCAAAAGGTTTTAATTATATTTTACTACATATAAAGGTATTTTAAAGATTTTGAAGTGTCAAAAGGTCATTCGGTAAAACCGATATAGTAAATATTTAAATGGAATAATATTGTTTTTAATAACTAAAGGAACTACAATAATACAAATATAAAGCAGATAAGGCTCTTTTTTTTACATTTCCCATTTTCTCCTTTCCCTGTGCAATGTTTTACTTGAATATGTTGGAGTGTTTAGAGTAGTCCAATAAAATGATTACATTTATGAGATCAGTGATAATTTGTTTTAATATTTCTTCTGTGGTACACACTATATACTATCTCAACATCAATGTCAAATCATTTTTTAACTTTCAAATCAGTGGTTAAACCGAATGACTTTTTTGGTGACATTTTTTCCATCTTGTAAAAAATGACAAAAAACAGTGTTAATTGATTGTACAAACCACAAAATCTTATTGTTAACACCTAGGTAAACTAAAAAAATGGTTTCAAATATAGTTATATCTCCATTCTATTTTTTTACACTTTTAAAAACCTTATTCGTCAATGACCCATATATATATTTACCATATATTAAAAAATAATTTATAAAAAAATATTTTAAATTAAATAAAAAAATATTTGATTTTATATATAATCAAATATTACACTACAATATATAATCAAATATTTCACTACAATATTTCACTACAGGACCATTTAAAAAGGCAAAAAGGTTATTAAAAAGTTTGGAAAACTGAAATGGTGACCAGTTATATTTCACTTATAATTACAATAAATTATAATTAGTGCTTTCAAATCGATTAATTGCGATTAATCACATCTAACATAAAAGTGTGTGTGTGTGTGTGTGTGTTTGTACATATATGCATATATATGACACACACACGTATATTATATATTTACAAACTTTTATCTTATTTGATAGCGCTAATGATAATGTAATAAATAATACTCATTAACATCTTAAAAACTTGATGCTGATAAATTAAAAATCATGTCAAAAAGAAGGTTGAGCACGACACTAATGACCAACTAACGACACTAAATAACCCACCAAGGTCATGGGTTTGATTCTCAGGAAAATGCACTGCTAATGTTTATACCTTATAATATAACTGCTTTTAGTTTATCCATACACACAGACATGCATTTCTCTCTGGGTGTTGAGCAATGTGAACATGAAACTGCAAACCAAGAAAAGAGAGATAAAGGCAACAAATGCACCTTTGTCTTCTTGGTACAAAAAGGAAATACAAATGTCCCTCTTATCAGCAAAAGAACAGTGTTTGTGTGCAGTAAAACACAACAAAAGGTCCCAGACAAACAGCTCTACAGAAGGGAAAACACAAAGCTCTATCTGACCGCAGCCTGACACTCTGACTCTGATCTGATAGTTTGATCTGTTTGTGATGCTAATGCGAGAAAATGACAGCAACATTAATAACGAGACAATAATGATGATCAGCAGTTGCACATTGTGACCTCACCATCCTGAGACCTCAGAAGTCCTGGTCGACCCTGTGTGGTTTGCAGCACGGGTTCATGTCTCTCTGTTATGGGCGCGTCCCCGCGACTCTCTCACCTCGCCCCGCTGTGTGTTTCTGTGTTTGTGCTCGCGCACAGGTGTGCACCAATCACAGGCGCGTAGGGTCAGAAGGGGGCGGGGCCTAGATCTGCGCGTGTCTGTATCTGATTCACACCTGCTGGTTTTACCTGGTCAGGTGTGGCGAGGACATTACAGTCAATTCTCCTGAGATATTTTAAAATACGATTTGATAACGATTTAGGGTACCTGTGTAACCTCATGTGTTCTAGCCAAACAAAAACAATATAATCTAAACATTATAAACAAAGCATCAGCAGCGCTGTGTGTTTTATTGCCTATATTTTACATTTATCAGAGAACATTCTGTGCTTATTATTATCATTTAGGTCTATATAGCCTAGGCTACAGGCTTAATAATATATAATGTTACGATCTTTGTTTTTCTAACTCTCTCTCTCACACACGCTGACACACACACACACACGTTATTGATATCATGTTAGATCTCGTTCTGAACAAATTTGCCTCAAGTAGGCTACCACTGCTGTCAATCAAATCTTTCATTAAAATATTTGAGAATATTTTAAAATAATAACAATAATTTTTGGGAACTAGTCCTAGACCAATAATTATCAAAACAGATTCGGATTAAACGTCAATATCCGGATGGCTATAACAGGGTATTGGCGAGGCAGTTTACTTAAAAACCTTCAGGCCACAAGACATAATTCACAAATAGGCCTACATAAAATAATGATTCTACAAAAACAATGCAATCTTTTATTAATAACATAACGGTGAAAATTAGATGTAAATGATAAATTAGCTGAAATGGTTGGAAATGGTCTTTTCACCGGTTACAGGCTTGTTAAATTACACGTTTTATATTTCTTCGGTAATTGCAGTATTTTTTTTTTTTTTTTTTTTTTTTATATACAATTATTATTAATAATAGGTCTTTAATTTAAATCGTACGACTATTATTAATAATATTGTGATACTGTCATTAAATACGATTTTATTCATCCTTAGCTATTCATTCAGGCAGCTATTGAATCTATCAAACTCCACTACAGCAGGCACAAATGAATTGCTTTTACACATCTGACAGTCTGAAGCGTGTTGTGTCGTCCATCACCGGTAGAGGGCAGGCCGTGTGGAGCCCCGGTGAGTGAGTGGCGTGGGGCTCTACGTGCACTCATGTGACCCCGGGGCCGGTTAAAAGCACCGGGAGCCTCCACGCGCACAGCGGGCGACCTGAGCGACAGCGCGGGCGTGAGAATGTCTCTGTACCGGAACTCAGCATGGTTCCTCAAAGGACTCACCGAATTCACCAAGTAAGAGCTGCACTGCTTCAAAAATAACACTTTATAACACCACTAACATGCTTCATGGATGCACATCTAATAATATAATATCATATAATTAATATAATGTAATATGATTATACATTTTTATACATTTTTAAAAGGGCTCATATCAAATTTGCCATGATATTTAACATTTTATAATTAAAATGTTAAATACAGGGTGGGCCATTTATATGGATACACCGTAATAACATGGGAATGGTTGGTGATATTAAAGTCCTGTTTTTGGCACATTAGTATATGTGAGGGGGCAAACTCCTCAAGATGGGTGGTGACCATGGTGGCCATTTAGAAGTCCACAAACAGGACTTTAATATCACCAACCATTCCCATGTTATTACGGTGTATCCATATAAATGGCCCACCCTGTATAATAAATGTTAAATATTGGGTCAGATTTCAGTCATTCTACAACTGTTTATCTCTCTTACCATGTCTCAAGTTTTTTAATAGAATTTATTTAATGCCATTTTTATAATGAATTCTATATTTATACATTTGTCCTCATTAGTAGGAGTTGGATTATAGATTATATGTACAAAGTATAACAAACTACATGTCGATTTTTTTTTTTTTTGTTTGTTTTTTTGATGAATTTAAATTCAAATTTAAGGTCAGAAACGTAAAATTTTAATTTCAATTCATTTAAATATTTCAACATTTAAGATAAAAACGTCCAGCATTTGTCTGCAGGCCTACACTGTTAAAAAAAAAAAAAAGTTGAGAAAACGTAAAAGTTTAAGGCAACCAGCTGCAGGACATTTTTGAGTTTTCTCAACTTACGTGTTTGAGTTATCTCAACTTTTCTCAACTTTTTTCATGTTAAATACATAGGTTAAATAGTTGAATAAACTTTAAAAACTGAGTTCGTCATACAAAACGTAAGTTGGATTTTTTACAGTGTACTTGGACTTTTACTCGCACGTAAAATGATGTAAATGCTATAATTAAAACATTAGCTTTTATAAATGTTAATTTTCTAACATTTAGAAAAAAAAAATTACACTCTTACAACAATTTCTTTAACACATTCTGCGAGCTCAAGTTCAACACACAGACACATGTTGCTTTTCGTTTTCCATGAAATCCAATTTCACAAATGATTATAGTTATAGTTTATCTTTCAGTGGCCTCTGCATCTGTTTTGTCCTCCTGATACATTGTTACCCGGGTCGACCTCTCACGTCCCATAATAGGACACACATCACCCTTAACAGTGCACGCATTTACGGAGAAAAGCTTGTTTGCCCCCGGCACCTCCTCGCTCCTCTTCATCCCTCTTCTGGCCTGGCACGCGTGGACAAAGCCAGTCTTTGAGATGCTGATACCAGGAGCGGTGCTATCAGAGGACGCACTGATACTAGCTCTCATTAGCTAAGCCATGACGCAAGGCGGCACATTAGGACACTGCTTAATGCTTCTCATGGTTTCGCTTCAGGACATCATGATGCAAACAAATAGAGAACCTCAATTTCTATATTGTACAAAATTAAACAGAACTCACCACAGACAGTTGAGAAGCTGTGCTTTAAGATTATTCCCCCATTGCCATGTGCTCCACCTTAAAGGGGACCTATTATGCCTTTTTTCATGTTCATCTTTCTGTAGTGTGTAATGATGCTGTTTGAGCATTATAATAAGCTCTGCAAAGTCTTTCCAGCAGGAGTTATTCTCTATATCAGTGTCAGTGTTTCTGAACTCCCTGAAACGCCTCCATTGTAGTCTTGAGTTTCTTCCGGGAACAAACACGTCACAATATTCCTCATTTAAATAATTCATACGCAGAATAAAGGGGCGGGGCCTGATTGAGTTAGTTAGTAGTGTGTTGAATCCATAGACCAGGGGTCTCCAACACGTCGCTCGCGAGCTACCAGTAGCTCGTGGCCTAATTGGAGGTAGCTCGCCAAGGGCCGTTCACATATCGCGTCTTTTGCGCGCTCAAGTTCGTTATTTCAAATAACTGAAGCGACGCGCTAATTTTTTTCCAGGCGCAGCGAGTCAACATGAAGGATGGGGGTGCACCCAAACACTACGGGTGTTTTTTCTCTTCTCCGTAAATAAATCTAGTAGCAGAGCTACAGCAAGCATTTTTCGATGGTGGAAATCCATTAGCTATTAAAACTTCGTTGTCGTTGTGGAGAGTGCATGGTTGCATTATAGCAACGACAGACACCACGGGAAAATCGGACAGAATTTTACTATTAATGTGCATTGTAAATGTCAGTAATTTATCTTTTTTGACTCATTCTTTTTATAAAAATGATTTAAAGGCTGAAATATGCGAGGTTTATCTTTTTATAAAAACTTTTTTGTCAAAATTTTATTTGAACTTGTACATGTTAGTAGATAACATGTTGCAAGACACTCCTTTCAAATTTGGCCATCATTTTTAATGTTATTATTTTAATGTTTATGTAAACAAAAAGTATATTGATGCTAAGTTTATTTGTCATTTGCTGGTTTTCGACATAAAACTTGGCGAACTGATTTCATTGTGTAGTATTAGTACTTTTTGAACAGGATTCTATGATAACCATGATCATTTTGGTCACTATAATCATGAAATTACATTTTCAAACCATTTCAGTTATGATGCACTATAAAATCAACAATAATTATGTGTTTTTACAGTATAATTAATTATATTTTTTTATCTCTGACAATTAAGGGTGACATATATAGGCCTACAATAACTATTTTAGGTCTAAAACAGTTTGCATAGTTGTTAATATGAGAGTTATGAGACATTATTTAAGAGATTTAAGTATTGCATTACATGAGTAGCTCTCGGCCACTTTCATTTGTAAAAAGTAGCTCTCAAATGAAAAAAGGTTGGAGACCCCTGCCATAGACTATAAAAAAAAAAAAGATGGATGACGTGTCTCCACTTCCTTCCACTGTAGAAAAATAAAGCCAAAATATAGAATCGCATCGTTCTGCGATTACGGGCCCGAGTCGTAGTTGTAATCCTGAGGTGGAGCCACAGTTATCTTTAGGGTGTGTTCACGGCATGTCATAATAACCATCATTACAAGATTTCAACTTGTAAAATGCGTTCACATACTGGTCCTTGTAGAGATGTTGTTGTTGCCTGTAGAAACGCATAATTCAGCTCAGAGTAGAAAGTCACGTGTTGTCATCTCAAAATGATGGTAATTATGACATGGCGTGAACGTAGCAATATAGCATCAAATAACTAACTAAACCAAACATACGTAAGCATGATGAGAACTATCTAAAATGACAGAAATCTACTTCGGAACAAAATTAAGTTTAAGTCACTTCCGTGTTGGATTCATCATTCAAGAGAGAGACCGGAAGGTTGTCGCTTGGTCGAAACTCGTGGTTATGGTAAGGGAGTGGCTTTTCACAAACGCACTTAAAACGTTTGACCAATCACAACACACTGTTCCTCCAGCCGACCAATCAGAGCACATCGTGCTTTTCTGAAGGAGGGGCTTCATAGAGACAGGAACTAAACAGAGCGTTACTGACAGACTGAGAAGAGAGGAGCTGCAACTATGGAGAATATAAGAAAATAATGTGTTTTTGAACTTTCAAACATGAAAACTTGTTCTAGTACAGCCCAAAAATGAAATCAAGACTTTGTATAAGGGCATAACAGGTCCCCTTTAAAAAAGTGTGTTGTCAAATACTGTAGTTCAAAGCATGAAGTAATTAGTTAACTGAACTGATCTAGCAGTGTTCACTGGTAACCCCATCACATTTCAAGACTAATTAAATGTGTGTCTCAGGGGGGCATTTCTGTCGGCGTCTAAAAACTTTGTTGAGAAAGACCTGGAGGTGTCGATGGCAGGCCGATCCTTCATGATCACTGGAGCGAACAGTGGAATCGGGAAAGCAACCGCCATGGCCATCGCCAAGAAAGGTGCGTGTTGGGAAAAACATCAGTTACTTTTTTAGGGCCGGAGTGTAACCTATTGACCATCTTTATCTTCAAGGTGGTACAATCCACATGGTCTGCAGGAACAAGGACAAGGCGGAAGAAGCCAGAGCGGAGATCGTCAAAGAGTCTGGAAACAAAGTATGAGTTTGTATTTGAATGACTGGGGTTTTTAGGTTGTGGTTTAGTAGCTAAAGGACACAGACGGCTGTAGAATCAAAACCTAGAAGCTTCCACCAACGTGCCTTTTTGAGCAAGTAAATTAACATGAGGACTGAACCTGCCGTAAAAATAAGAACGCATCTGCATAATGAAGAATAATATAATGGTGTGTAAATAAATAATTGACCATTTGTACACAAACTCAGTGAATCATTGAAATGACCCTCTTATTTATCTACACGCTGCTTTACATCTCTATATCTGTTTGTATTGCAAGATGTTTTTATAAACTGCATGACTTCTGGCCTCTGTGTCTGGTTGCAGGAAATCTATGTGCATCTTTTGGATCTGACCGAGACCAAAAAAGTGTGGGAGTTTGCAGAGTCTTTTAAGAAAAAGTACAAAACTCTCAACGTCCTGGTGAGGCAATCTCACATCTCTCTGCTTTAAGATTACATATACACTATAGGGTCAAAAGTTAGGGGTCAGTATTTTTTATTTATTTTTTAGAAATTAATACTTTTATTCAGCAATAGGGAAGCACGATATATCAGCCACCATATCAGTATCGGCTGATATATGTTCATTTTTAATGTTATCTTCATCGGCCCAATAAGATAATTTGGCCGATATATTAAAGCCGATAAATAATGGTTCAGCTGAGACTCTTTTTTGACTCTGAATTGCTTGAAAAATGCTTGAAATAAATTGATCCGAAGTGACAGTAAAGACATTTATAATGTTACAAAAGATTTCTATTTCAAATAAATTCTGTTCTTTTGAACTTTATATTTATCAATCATAGTTTCCGCAAAAATATAAAGCAGCACAACTGTTTTCAACATTAATAATAATCAGAAATGTTTCTTGAGCATCAAATCATCATATTATTCTGATTTCTGAAGGATCATGTGACACTGAAGACTGGAGTAATGATGTTGAAAATTCAGCTTTGATTTGAAAATATATTCAAATAGAAAACAGCTATTTTAAATTGTAATAATATTTCACAATATTGCTGTATTTTATTACTGTTATATACTGCATACTAACTCCAAACTTTTGAATGGTAGTGTAAATATAACATAACCAGGCAATGTAAGTAGTGATCATTTGATTGGTTGAGTGATTTGATTGTGACAGATCAATAACGCCGGCTGTATGATGACTAAGAGGGAGGTGAATGGAGAGGATTTGGAGAAAAGCTTCGCCAGCAACAGTCTAGGTAAAGATCTCTGACAGATCTGTCCTATTTCCTTTATTATATGTCTAACAGCTTACCAGACTGTTTTCCCCTGATCCCTGTGTTGTGTTGTGTTGTTCAGCCGTGTACATCCTCATCAAGAGCCTCATTCCTCTGCTGGAGAAGAGCCCTGACCCCAGAGTGGTGAGTAAACCAGAGACTGAGAGCGGGAGATGGGGGTCAGACGGGTCACCTTCTCTCTCCTCTCTTTCAGATTACAGTTTCATCCGGTGGGATGCTGGTGCAGAAGCTGCGGACCGGAAACCTGCAGTCTCAGAGGGGCAGATATGACGGCACTATGGTGTACGCACAGAATAAGGTATATATATACACATACATAGTCAAAAGTAAAGCTTGTGTCCATATACAGAAACACTATTTATTATGATGCCATTTGCTAGTTTATTCTTTTATGTTATTGAGCTCATTGTTTGATTACTGTACTTACTTAAAGGGGACCTATTATGCAAAATTCACTTTTATAAGGTGTTTGAACACAGATGTGTGTGTAAATAAGCAGTCTGTAATGGTAAAAATCCACCCACTCCTTTTTTTTTTTTTTTTTATATAATCCCAAAAAATCATAAACTAATAAATTCTAAAAGTTGTAACTTCTTCCTGAGTCTCTCCATCAGTGTCCGACTCCGGTTCAAACATGTAAGGCTGAAAACCACTACTGATCATTTTGGCTGCGTGACATTCTCCAGGTTTGTTGCTGCCGGAAGTATCCGAAGCATGAGCAGTAAAGGCTCCGCCCTTTTCTGTAAAGGGGGCGGGGAGCAGCAGCTCATTTGCATTTAAAGGGACACATGCAAAAATTTTGTTTTTTTTCTCACACCCAAATAGGGGCAAATTTGACAAGCTATAATAAATGGTCTGTTGGGTATTTTGAGCTGAAACTTCACAAGCACATTCTGGGGACACCAGAGACTTATATCACATCTTGTGAAAAGATGCATAATAGGTCCCCTTTAAAGTATTTTTGATAAGTTTAATGCATCCTATTCAATTCTTTAAAAAAGGTTATGCTGGTGGTGTAAAATTATTGTACAAATGGCCCATGACTTTTCTGTTTCTCTGATTTAGTAGCTGTTTGTTACTTGAGTGACTCTATCAGACGTGACTTCAGTGTTTTCTTCATTCGTTGTGTTTCAGAGGCAGCAGGTGGTGATGACGGAGCAGTTTGCTAAAGCTCATCCCAGCATCCACTTCTCTGTAATGCACCCCGGATGGGTCGACACGCCAAGTAATCGCAAACGCACAATCATCATAAATTTAAATGGCGGAACTGTGCATGTATGATTACAGAAGCAGTTTCCAGAGACTACATGGAATATTCTTGTTTAAAGCTGGCATGAAACGGAAGTTGCATAATTCAGCAGTTCAGTCTGAAGATACTAAAATTAAACATCTAGAGCATTTTCTAAGCTTTGACCAATTGCATTTGCACATGATGCATCAGTGTTGTGGCAATGGTAGCTGTCATAGATGAAGGGAACTTTGCATAGCAGTGCACACTCAAAAATAAAGATTCTCAAACGTGTTTGAAAGCCCTTTAAAGTCGGCATGAAACGGAAGTTGCAATAGTCTTATTCAATAGTCAGTAGTCTTCCATATTGTGACATTTATCTGAGTGAAACGGCTTCTCGAACAAGAACAAATGTAGGGCGGGGCTTGATTTTGTCCATGGGGAATTGATTGGATGGTTGTGGTTTGCTATCGGTCGATCTCATGTAATCGAAAGGTTGCCCCGCCCTCACGCCAGTTGATTTCATGGTGACTTTAAATAATAAACAGCAAAAATGTACAAAAATGTAAAATTACATTTGGTCAATTGTTTAAAATAGAGCATCTAAAGCATGCCGTTTCCATCACACTTACTGTATACATTTTAACCTGAAAGCTTGATGTTGAACAAAAAAATTAATAGATGTTATTGTATTTATTTAGACTGATTTGTTGACATCTAATGGATATGTTCTCGCCTCTTGTTCTTTTAGCCATAGCGAACGCGATGCCTGATTTCCACAGCTCTATGAAGGAGCGTTTGCGGACACCAGAGCAAGGGGCCGATACGGTCGTGTGGCTCGCTGTGTCCGAGGCGGCCGTCAAGAATCCCAGCGGGGGTTTTTATCAGGGTGAGCAAACACACACACACACACACACACACTGGCTGTGTTTCAAAACCTAGTGAGCCACCTTGCGGCCTAGGCAGCATGCAAGTGACAGAAATCTCCATGTGCCACGCAAACAGCACTACTAATGTGAAGCACATGGGAGACACAACTGATTGCAATAGAGCTTGGCATTAACAGGTTGCTGAAGAAAAAAATTATACTCTCTAAGTATTGCATTTTAAATTTGATTCAATTTAATTTCACCTTTTGAATAGATATTTTTAGGTATTAAATTGCTCAGTTTATTGTACTTATATAAAGGCGACATTGCAACTTGTGAGGACAGAAGTCGCAGAATGCATTTTGAAAAGAAATTGTTGGCAGGATCAATTTTGTTTATAAATATGCTATTTTCTGTTACACTTTATTTTAAAGTTTCAGTGTTACACTGTAATTATAGATTCATGCACTGAGTAATAATAATTCACTACATGTACTTAGAATAGGTTTAGGATTAGATTTGGTTTAGTTGCATGTAATCATGCACAATTTATAGAAATTACTATAGCAACATCATGTGTTACCATATTTTCACCAGAACTGAAAATTAAGTTCTGTGTAATTATAAACATTATTTTACTCAATATTTGTGCATTTTATGTATTAGAGTATTGCTGTATGAGTATATCAACATGCTAAAACTCTATTGGAATAAGTTTTGAGTTTATTCCTCCATGCTCTTTGTGTGGTGCACAACATTGCTGCCAGTGTGCAGTGAGAGCGAGCTGCCGTCTTTCTCTCCATCTCCTCCAATAAGGCGCCCGTCTGTTTCAATATAAAACAAGTGAGCCTTTCAGGAGACAAAGAATGGATGAAAGATGTTGATGAAAGCAAGAAAAGCAGGAGTGGTACAGAGAAGATGAAGAGAATACAAAGATTGTACAAAGGAAGACTGGACAATGAAAGTGAACGAGAGAATGAGGATGAAAGGAGAAGGAAGGAGCGAGAGAGATGAAGAAAGGGAGAGCGAGTTGGCGGAGCTCCAGTGCAGCTGTAGTGGGCAGAGCTTCGGTACCAGACACGACCGCAGTGACTCAAGACGACCTTTCGAAACAGGGAAACCAAACAGACGATAACAGAGAGCGCTCACGTCTTCACCGCCTGAGTCACTCAAGCACTACTCAGTCTTTTAATACAAGACACTATAGTTGATAGGGTCAAAATTAAAGAGGCCATGTTATGCCTTTTCACAAAGTCTTGATTTTGTTTTGGGCTCTACTAGAACAGGTTTTCATGCTTGAATGCTCATTATTTTCTTATATTCTCCATAGTTGCAGCTCCTCTCTTCCCAGTCAGTAACACTCTGTTTAGTTCCTGTCTCTATGAAGCCCCTCCTTCTGAAAAGCACACTGTGCTCTGATTGGTCGGCTGGTTCAGTGTGTTGTGATTGGTCAAGCGTTTCGAGTGTGTTTGGGAAATGTCACGCCCCTTACCATAAACTCGAGTTTCAACACATTACAAACTAACTCAATCAGGCCCCGCCCCTTTATTCTGCGTATGAATTATTTAAATGAGGAATATTGTGACGTGTTCGTTCCCGAAAGAAACTCAACACTACAATGGAGGCGTTTCAGGGAGTTCAGAAACAGTCAGTCTGCGCAAAACTTTTGCGATTTTTTTTTCTAAATGTCGACAAAAAACGATTGCAAAATAAAGGCGTTTCCATTAACCGATGTTATGCGACTAAAACATTACTAAGTCATTACAAAAATCATGTACGACAGATGTTGGTAGGTGTATATCCCAGCCACTGCGCTGGCCATTATTATTAATGGAAGGAGACGTATGTGTGTTATCCAAGCATTAATGGTAAGGACCCTTATACTTAGAACGGTTGATGTTTCTGGGTTTTTCTCACTCATTTCTGCTTCGAGGACTTGATTGTGGCATTTCTTTGAGGTTTAGAATCCAGTTTTCCTGTAATTATTTTGTCTTTTATGAATTTAATAAAGAACTCTGTCTCGTCTTCTGTCCAAACATACTGCGCTATCTACGTCAGCTGACCTGTAAATGCGCAAAAACTGCTTCCATTGCAGTTTTGCGAAATATTTTTTTCCCCGAATTGCCTGAAAAAGCACCTCATGCGAGCGTAAAAACTTTTTTTGAATAAATGGATGTTTCCATTTCCACCCCATTGGGTGTATTTTCAATTTGCGCAATTTGAAGGGTAATGGAAACGTGGCTACTGACACTGATATAGAGAATCTATATTTAGGTTTGATGGACCAATACGAATGAACCATTGCAAAACCAGATTGGTGCACCACTACATTTCTGAATTCATTTGTCATTTATTTATGGTACATAGAGCCATATAAAGTTACCTAGCGACTGTAGCTTCTGCAAATACTCACTTCTGTGGCATTTCCATGGTAATGACGACTTCCTCGGTTGGTGCATCTTGCTTCAGGATGGCATATATTCAGAGAGGATTATCATCATTGAACAACTTCAGATGATTCTGAATGGAATCAACCTCACAATCGTTCTCTCAACTATATGTACATATTGATTCTTCAGCCAATAGGAGTCTTTTCTCCACATGAATATGTATTAAACATCCTAATGTCTTTGTGTGTGTTTTTTCATGCATTAGATCGGCAGATGGTGTCGGCTCATCTTCCCTTGGCCTGGACACACAGTTCACAGCTGGAAGATCAGAAATTCATGAGCGTCATGGAGGATCTGGCCAAGGGCTTCCAACCTCACTAAATACACTCGCATTAAACAACTGCAACACAAAAAAATGCAGAACACTAACATTGTAACCGTTTAGACACATTATTCTCACTCGTAAAAGCAGTGTGAATGTACTTACAGTACCTCACAATAACTTTTAGCTGTAGATTAAAATGTCCTCCTGAGCTCTGAAAGACTGTTTTGCTCAATAAATGCTTAAATACGTTTAAGTCTTTTACCACAATGACTACTTCCTGTTTCTTCCTGTCCTACTTCCTTGTACATTTCAATTCTCTCCTATCATTGGTCACGGCAGACGCAGGATTCGTTCTTTTTCCGACAGCTTGTTCTGACACCATGTGATCAATCTCAGCCAATCGCAGTGCGTTCTCACTGTGTCGGTGACTCCAACGAATCAGGTCAATCAGGTGGGAACCCGTTCTGACCGGAGTCACCCCAGCTGTCAATCACTCACTCACGGCCAATCACCTGGTGAAGCACAGGAAACTGTGGGAAAGGACATTTCCTGCTTTTGGGGGCCTGTGATTGGACGTTTCTTTGGTTTGAGTGTGTCACCTGATGTTCCAGAGAATGAGGAAGTGATGTGTAGTTTTTTTTTTTATTTGTTCTGATAATAATGTATGATTACATTCCTACATATATAGTCTGTGTTATTAACCATTTAACCATGACATGACTGTAATTTCACACGTTTTCATCAAACATTAATAAATATCTGTGAAGGTGTGATGGTGTATGTGGGAAAGCGAATGCATATTATTTTTTTCATCCCATCTCATGTCTTTTCCATCACTTTTAGGAGTTCAGTAGCATTCAAACTTAAAAATAAAAAATAAACAATTTTAACATGCAATTCAAATGACTAGGAAAAACTATATACCTTGCATGTGAGATACAGCTTAGAACTTTATTGTAATATTTCGTTCAATCTCTGGGCAGAAACTACCAGTCAGCATTAAGACTTGTGTCAGTTTTCATATTAGCGGCAAGAGATTTTCGTATGAAAAATACATATGTTTGAGCGTTCCAGCACAGAAGCTCAACTTTGTACACATAGAGAGAATAATACTTAAGTACTACTGAAGTAAAGCAAGTCTTAGAAAAAAGAACATAGAAAAACAGGTCTCAAAGTCATTTAGAGTTATTTACAGTTTTAGAGTTCGATCATTAGAAGCGTGGTGAAATTTACAGTGTTTTCAATGTCTGAAGATAAAGAAAACAAGTTTTTCAATTTTACATGGTGGTTTAACTGAACTGTGATCTCTGCAAAACGGCGTGACTCTGAAGTGTCAGTTTCAGTAAAATAGATGTTAAAGAGATAGTCCACCCCAAAATGTATTATTTGTCAACATTTACTCACCCTCAAGTTGTTCCAAACTTGTATGAATTTCGGTCTAATTTTGAAGATATTTTGAAGAATATGGTTAGTTAACCTTGGAAAAAGGTTAAAAAACACTATGTAAGTTAATGGGACTCATCAACTGTCTGGTTACCAACATTCTTCAAAATATCTTCTTTTGTGTTCAGCAGAAGAAAACTCATACAGTTTTGGAACAACCTGAGGGTGAGTAAATGAATGATAGACATTTAATTTTTAGGTGAACTATCCCTTTAAGAACACAATAAGAACAACATTATAAACGAAAATGAAAGATGAGATGAGAAATTACAATCGTCGCCAGTATCTATCCAATTAAATGAAACAAAAATGTCATACAACACACAAAATCTGCTTTCTGTCTCTTCATTCTGTGTCATCTTGGATTTACGATACATGAAGCAAATATTAGGAAAATAAGTTTATGAATGGGAATGAGATTATTTACAAAGCGCGGCATGTGACGTAGGCCAAATCAAAACTAGCGGTAAGGCACAAATCAGCCATTTAATGCAAACACTCGCACAAACGCCGTTTGTACCCTCAGATCATGAACACACACAGACTGTGCAATCCAGGGCAAGGAACAGAGAACTCGTCAAGACAATGACCGACTTCGATAACGACTGAGGGAAACTCCAGACGCGATCTGATCAAGATATCGAAAGTAAGCCAGAAACATCGCTGGTCAGTTATATTGTTTGTAAACAGGTTATACTTCTATCTTCTCATTGGCCAGTGTTACATTAGTAAGCTGTATGTAAATTTAAATCATCTAGAAGCTGCTTGCAGTCGCACAGCTTGAGTCTGAAGCCCAATACTTAAAGAAATAAAGAAATGCACCCAAAAAATGACAATTCTGTCATCATTTACTCACGCCGTTTCAAAGCCGTACTATTTTCTTACTTCGGTGGAACACAAAACATTTTTTATATTCCAAGTAGCTTTGTGTCAGGGACTGAAATGCTAAAAAACTCGCGTCTCTCAGATCTCATTTGCATATCTATTTCGCTAGCGCGAAATAATACCACTGGTTGTCTCGTTACTACAGAGTCCCTTAAAGGGACACGGTAATAATAAAAAAATTATATGAGATAGGAGGAAAATGTATATATGTCAAATGTTTTTTTACGTTCTCTTTCCATTGAGAAACTCTGCGTTCGTTCACAAAACTTGTGAGGTCTACAAGCCAACACAAAGGTTTTTTTTTCGAGGGAATGCAAATGTATTGACATATATTTTTTCTAAACATCTCATATTTTTCCCATCACAATGTCCCATTAGGATTAGGGGCTCTGTATGTACGCAAATTCAAAATGGCAACTTAAAATATGCAAACAATGAGATTTTAACCACTACTATGAAGAAAAACAAGTACCGGTACATTTTTGGGGAATATAGCGCACTTAATACACGGCATAGGTCGTAAAGACTCATTTTATTGTTAATTTTTGGTTTTGGAAGCTATCATTAGGTTTCAGAAGAGTTGTTATATAGTGCGCACGTCGTATGGACTCATTTTACGATTTTTGGAGCCCAAGTTCTCATTCACTTCTATTGTATGGAAAGAACAGCATCAATATTCTGCTAAATGTCTAATTTTCCGTTCCACAGAAGAAAGTGAATAAATGTTGACAAATTTTAATTTATGAGTTAACCATCACTTTAATTTGTCCCTAAACCACAGAGAAACAATGATTTATGCTATAAATAGTGTTTAACAGAAGAACTCTACAAATATTGTGTACTAACTTAATGTGTTCAGTCATAAAATGTTTCATGGATTTTATATGCTTTATATGCGGAATTATCCTCACCTACCTGACCTGAACCCGTCTGTCTCTAAGTTTGAGCTTTATTGAGTTTACAGTGACACTTTTTTTTGGGGGGGGGGGGGGCAAGTTTGTATGAGAATGAATGCAAGTAGTGGCACTCAAATTCAAAAAGTGAAAGAAAGATAAACAAGACAGATGGATAAATAAACAGGATGTTGGATGAAAATAATGCTTCCTGTTTTTTAGAATGGTACTTATGGATAGAGGGACACACACACACACACATACAGAGAGAGAGCGCAAATATTGTGCTTTTAGAAGTACCTTGAGTTCATGTTCGCTCAAATCCAGGCCATCATACCTCATAAGAGTCATGAATGCCTCCGATTCTGAAAATCAAGGACCATTCCAATAACACACACATATTGACATACACGGTATTGAACTGTCCGTTTTGCGTAGACTCCACAGCTGAAGGACGAGAGAGTTAGACAGGTAGGTGAGTGTTTCCATGATCCGCGACAGATATCTGTTGGTGGAGTGTGGGCGGAGCCTTCAGAAACAACCAATCAGCGGGCAGAGAATCCCGCCGCTACACTGCTGCCCACCACCTGCGACATGTCCCAGATCTGTGGACAGACCAATCAAACGATTAGCAGGGAGGACCAATAAGAGGGCAGGAGAAGACTTCATTCATCAAACACAATTGCAACAAATTTGAGTAAATTGGACATAAAACCATTCACACGTAACATGAATAAATGGATTTATGAACAAATTCTATAATGTACTAGTGTTATTTTAGTATTTTTTATATACAATTATAGTATTTATTAATATTTTGAATTAGCTATTTTTTATGTCCGGTTTAATTTTATGTACTTCAATTTATTTCAGTTAGTTGCCAAAGCAACATTTCTAATTTTCATAAAATTTCATTCAATTATATTAGGACTGCCAAATCGATTAATTGCATCTAACATAAAGATTTGTGTTGATATATATATATATCATTTTGAAATAGAATACGGTAGCGATCAAAATAATGTAAATCACGTTTCGAAAGTATCTTGATTCTTCAAATAATGATTATATCAATTACATCATTACACCAGTAGGTGGAGACAAGCGACTGTTATTTGTCATTGAATGTATTTTCCAATGAATAATTCATTCAAGAGATTCATTCAAAAATGCTGATTGATTCATGAATGAAACAAGTGAAGTCTTAATAAGCAAGTCATTGAATCATCAATTAAGTTTGGATTTTGAAAAAAAAAAAAAAAATATATATATATCAAATCAAATCAATCAAATAATCAATTCAGGTAGATGTTTTAAAATCCTGGCTAATATTTTTTATTTCATTTGTCTCAATGAAAAATGGAAAGTTGGGTGCATTGCATTGTGGAATATGATGTTCCATGCAGTGTGATCTGGTAATATTCTGCACAGTTTAACAAATGTAGTAATTCATCTGGAAAGTCTATGCATATTAAAAAAATTTATTAGTATAGATATGGCAGCGGCAGAAAAAAACTGTATCACAGTATGCTCCTTCAAGCATAGTCACTAAAACACTAGAATGAAAGAGATCAGGCATGAGTGTATGACCTTAACAACTCGATCAGTCCCACATGTGACCATCAGTCCTCGGCTCGGGTCCATGTCCATGTGAGAGATGTTGTGCTTCCCTTCATGAAACGTAGCCAGAGGAGTCCGACTGCAATGCGCGAATGTAAATACATAAGAATAAGAACCAAACAGAAAAGCAAAGAGAACAGAAAGAAGACAAACTTAAAATAAAACGACTCACTCTTCCTCTTTTATCGTGTCGTAGCAGTCGTCACACATGCGCACCTGGAACTCAAAGCCCATGATGGGGTACGTGGAGCGTTTAGAACTACACTTCCCACAAATGGCCTTGCCACACTTCCTGCAGTGATGCTGAGGACAGGATATGACACGGGCATTACATCGTGAATCACTGAGACGCTGCATTTAGACAACTTAGAGAGTGCAGATGAATAACAGGCTTAAAGGGATAGTTCACCCAAAAATGATTTACTCACCCTTAAGTCATCCTAGGTGTATATGACTTTCTTCTTTCAGACAAATACAATCAGTTATATAAATTAATATAACTGTTAATAAAGGCCTTCTAAAAGCCTCTTCTGAAGCGAAGAAAAGCAAAGTGATGAGTTTGTGTGAGGAAAATATTTCATATTTAACATGTTACAAAGTAAAATTCTAGCATGTGATGGATAGATGCACTTTTATGGAAAACAGAAACGGCAATTCACTGCCATTATAAAGCTTGGAAGAGCCGGGACTATGAAAGTAAAATAATGTCAAATGTTTTTGAAATAAAAAGCCTGTTGAATTGCACTACTTCAAATGCTTGCATTTTAATGCATTGTATTTTTAGGGCTTGCATTTTTATGGCCTGAAATTCAACATGGTTGAATATTTAAGCTGTGAATATTTCAATTAAAAACATTTCAAACACATTTTCATTAATAAAAATTCAATAATCCATATTCACCTTTCATATTTCACTTCCAAAATATTCAAACTGTTTTAAAATACAACCTGTAATATTCAACAGGCAATTTTTGGTCCATTTTATTTCGCTTTGCAAATTCGCTTCCACAAATTCAGTGGTTCAAATTCGACAGTAAATTCAACGGAACTGCAGGAAAAGCAGTAGATTACCGAGATACTCTCCATCTGCTGTTAGTCAATCTCACCAGCAGGTGGTGCAAAAGCGCGTGTTGTGACGAAGACCAGCAACAGTTAGAACAAGTCATTCTTCTGAATATTATAGGTAGTATTTTTAAACAGTTTGAATATTTTGGAAGTGAAATATGAAAGGTGAATATGGATTATTGAATTTTTAATAATGAAAATGTGTTTGAAATGTTTTTAATTGAAATATTCACAGCTTAAATATTCAACCATGTTGAATTTCAGGCCCTAAAAATGCAAGCCCTAAAAATACAATGCATTAAAATGCAAGCATGGTTAATGCAATGCCTATTTTTTTTCAAGTAGTGCAATTCAACAGGCTTTTTGTTTCAAAAACATTTGACATTATTTTACTTCCATACGGGACATTTTTTTAATATAACTCTGATTATATTCGTCTGAAAGAAAAAAGTCAAATACACCTGACTTGAGGGTGAGTAAATCATGGGCTAATTTTCATTTATTAATTTTTCATTGGGTGAACTATCCCTTTAAAGGGGTCATGAACTGGATTGTTTTATTATTTTATAATGTTGCCTGGGGTGCCCTTATAATGTTAGTATGATTTTTACATAAAAAATTGTCATAATTTATAAATAAAAGCCATTTTTCCAAGCCTGATTTCTGCCTCAGATTTGAACGCTCCGTTTTAAGGGGCGTGTCTGCTGTGAGACTGCAGTGTAAACGCCCACTGCTGTGATTGGCTGACATGCTTGCAATGAAATAGCTAGTATTACAGGAACTCTCTCGAAAACTTGTACTACGTTTTTACTAATACAGCTATCGAGATTAACAAATCGTGAAAAGTATCGTTTAAAGCATTATATTTAAATCTATTACATCGCATGAAAGGTTGCAGCATGATGAGCACTGAGCGGATGACAGACAGTCTGTTGATCGCGTGAATAAAGATCTTATCATTGCAACGCAATTTTTGCACTCTCACAAATGCTTACACCAAATCACAATGCAAACACGATGTGAGTACACAGTAAGAGCTTCGTTGTGTAGTGTAACAGTGTCATTATTTCATCACGAGTTTGGTAAGTGTCCAGATAAGCTCTCGCGGCTCGCGCTGTGCTGTTTGATTGACAGCTTGGGCGAAAGGGATCGTTCTTTGATCGCTTTCTGTAGGCTATATAATTTAATAACAGTTTAAAAAAAGATTATTTTCATAATACTACGAGAAATTATGTGAAGTTGATCGTTTAGTCGCTGATGCATAAACAGTATTGAACGATTTTAAGAGAAATATCTGAACTTGAATAATTACACCGAAATCACTGATCGCAGATCAGGCATTAGAATACACATGGTTACTTACATGTTGCTGGCAGATCCGTCGGGAAATTGTGATTGACTGATTTAATAAAGTTTAACCATGCTGGAATCCGAAGGAAGCTTATGCAGACTGTCTTCTTCCACAAACAGGAACTGCACAATATTTAGTAAACAGCATGTTTATTGCTTGGAAGTAGCTCGATCCGGTTTAGCAATCATCATGTCGTCCTATGTTATTTAGCATGTTTGGGCGAATCGGTGGGCGGGGCTAAACAGGCCGTGTTGAAGTAGGCGTTGATCTTCTTTTGTGGAGGCGGTGTTTTATCCTCTTTGACGTCATAGTTCCCCACTTTGAAAAACTAGTCGTTTGCTGAGCCTGATGTCTATAAAAGCTTTTATTGGACTAACAAGGTAGTTTTCAGTTCTGAAACTTACAGGATATTATTATAGTATGATGATCTCTTATATGTCAAAAGCTCAAGGAAAATTTGATTTCTCAGTTCATCACCCCTTTAAAAGCAAAAGATTTGAGATAACGGCGGTACCTGTCGGAGGCCCAGGGTCTTAGTGTCCCACATCTGCTTTATATTCCAAAAAAACGGCTGTTCGCATTTCTGACAGGAATCACTCTCCAGCCACTGTGGAGCCTGAAAAGAGAGAGAGAGAGAGAGAGAGAGAGAGAGAGATGACATTCTGAGTCACTTTCAGGTCACCATAGAGATGAATGTGACTTTAATGACTGACGCAGGGGTTGCCATGACGACACCCAGAAAACTTCGTCACTGCTCCATGATTAGACATTTGGCCATTGATTCATTCAAGAATATGTTCTGGTATACGTGTTTGTGTCCAGTGTGTGATTGAGCTTGTACTACACTGGCCAGCCAAAATAAGTCGGTGTTTGGATTTAAACAGGCAAATGCTTAACAGTCTATAACTGGATCATTATTGCAGAGATTATTATGTTTCTAGCATGTTATGTGTTTGGCAACAGCCTGATGGATCTTGACATTGTCATCCTGGAATATGGCTTTGATGTGTCTTCCTACATGGTTGTTTAAGAAATGAAAAGCTACACACTCCATCAATTAGGGTTAGAAGAACTGCTGCTAGACACATAATAATCACTGCAATAATGATTCAATCATAGACTTTTTATTTTTGGCCGGGCATATTAATAAAACAGATAGTTCCCGTCCAGGACGCTAATTGGTCAATACAGCGTTCCAGCCATGCTAAAACGCAGAGGTGGACAGTAACAAAGTACATTTACTTGAGTACTGTACTTAAGTACACTTTTTGAGTATCTGTACTTAACTTGAGTATTATTTTTTCTGGAGGCATTTTACTTTAACTTCACTACATTTGAAAGACAAATATCGTACTTTTTACTCCACTACATTTCTGTCAAGGTCACTGAGTAGAAAGTAGTAACGTCAGTCAGGGGATGATTTTGGTTGGAAGTGAAAGTCGAGTGACGTCAACATCCAACGTCGGACAGACGTTGGATTTTGGTTGGAAATGAAAGTCGGGTTGACGTTAGAACCCGACTGATGTTGGTTTCTGACATCAATCAGATTTTCATTTTCAACGTTGGGTTTGGTCTTCTAAATGTGAATTTTGTCATTGTTTTGGAGCACACTAGCTTATAGATAACAGTAAGGCTAACATATTCATACTAAAAGCCAAAAAAGTTTAAATAGGGCACTATTTGAGGGAACAGCCATTTGAGTGTCCGAAACTATTGTGGACGTTATTGAGTGCACTTATTCAATCTCACATTCAATCCGGAAATCTAGAAATAAATGTGATAATGATATGAGGGTAGGCATAGATTCAGAGGCATAAGGTACTGTAAGTATTACACACAACAATGCAACAATAATAAAACAATGCATTGACATTTACTTTTTACTTTTGATACTTAAGTGCTTTTAAAAACAAGTACTTCTGTACTTTTACTTCAGTAAAAATCACTCTTTACAACTTTTACTTGTAACGGAGTAATATTTGACCAGTAGTATCTGTACTTTCACTCAAGTAAGGAAGTTGTGTACTTTGTCCACCTCTGCTAAAACATGAAATAGTAACATATACGTCCATATATCATGTCAACTCCTGTATAAGTACCTCTTCTCGAGCTGTGTCCATGTTCCACACTGTCATTCCTCCATCAGCAGAGCAGGACACCAACTGATGGGTCAAACGCAGATACCTCAACGCCTGGACCTTCTCACTGAGACACAGACAGACACAGAATGACTGACTGGACCAGACAACCGATTATTCCTATTACACTTGAGATCAAATGTTAGGGGTCGGATTAGATTTTTTATAGTTGTTGAAAGAAGTGTCTTCTGCTCACCAAGGCTGCATTTATTCGATCACATTACAGTAAAAACAGTGAAATATTATTACAATTTGAAGACACTGTTTTCTATTGTATTATATGTTAATACGTAAATTATTCCTGTGATCAAAGCTGAATTTTCAGCATCATTACTCCAGTCTTCAGTGTCACATGATCCTTCAGAAATCAGAATAATATGATGATTTGATGCTCAAGAAACATTTCTGATTATCATCAATGTTGAAATCAGTTGTGCTGCTTTATTTTTGGTGGAAACCATACATTATTGCAACATTATTAATGTATTATTTAATGTCACTTTTGATGAATTTAACACGCACTTGCTAAATAAAAGTATTAATTTCTTTAAAAACAACAACAAAACATTTGTAATGCTCTGTGGTCTGTTTAAACCCACATAAGAAAATAATTCAAACAATCTCAAATCGATCTTTCATGTTCATTTACTGACTTATAATTAAATATGTATTAAATGTACAGGTAATAAATGTAGTCAGAAGGTTATTACAACAAAATAAACCCCATAAAGGTCTAGTTTCACCCTATGTTCTCTCTTATGCCACACTTTTAGAAGAAAGCTCCTGCTCAGAGGTTGTTAATGTAACTGAAAGTTATGAAAATCATTCACTTTCAGTATTTTCTTTTAAAGAAATGGAACTGAAAATAGAGAAATACTTATATTTCTCAATAGTTCTCAATTTTGGTTTCTTATGCCATTCACAGCCTAGTAGCACTTATAGCAATGTTTCATTAAGTCTATTAATGTCAAGTGTGTGTGTGTAGTTCTTGTATATATGATTTATGAGGACACATATGTGTAAAATGACATGGGTATTACAACGTAAATATGGTTTATGGGGACATTTCCTGTGTCCTTGTAAACCAAATGGCTTAAAAAAAACCATACTAAACTGTGTTTTTTGAGATTAAAAAATTAATTAAGAAAGTTGTGTGTGATGGGTAGGTTTAGGGGTAGGGTTAGGCTCAATACCAATTCACCCCTTGCCCTTCCCCTTGGCCCTACCCCTCCGTCTTGCGCGTTCCCGTGAAGGGGTAGGGCTGTCTCGATTCTCTTTTGGTTGGAGGGGTAGGGGAGGGGGGAAGGGCCAGATAGCCCTTGAAACGAAGATTTTTCGGGACCACACTTCAAACGAAGGGGTATGTATGAGACATTTACCTGCATACACCAGCTACAGAGGCAACATGACTGCCAATAATCATTTTCTTTGTCACATTCAATCTAGTGTTCATATTTACGGTCATGTTCTTCAAAGAAACGGTTGCAAAAAAATCGGTAAAGTTCGTTAACAATATGACGCATGTAAAAAACAAACGTTTGAAGCGAAGTGGACGCGCGAATGAGGCGAATTCGCGTCCACCGCGCCGCGCTAAACGCCTCATTCGCACCGCAAGAGCTCCAGACGCGCGCCAGACGCTCTATTCGCGTTTAGTCTGAACGCAGCATTAGGCGTCGAAGATATCGTCATCTCCATTGTTTTCTGCGAACTTAAAGGAGAACTCCGGTCAATTTTAACATTGAGCTCATTTTTTTGTACATTTGGAGTGCTGTCAATACAGAGAACAACGACAAGAATCGGTGTTGCCTACACCGAGTTATTCTATTTTTAAAATTTGCACCCTGTTGACTTCAATGGGGCAAGTACTAAACCTGCTTTTAGCCTCTTAACATCCTTGATGTGTCATTACAAGTGCACAGAAAATGTGAGTGATTCCTTCTGAGTGAACACGAGTGAGTCTGACTGCAGTAGATGTGAAAGAAATGTATAAAAATGATGTTATTTAAGCCAGCGCAAATACCTTGGTTTACATCCTGTTTTTCGGTTGAAGTCCAAAGTAGTCGATTGCCGAGTTCACACGCATAGGTTTAAAGGGGGGGTGAATTGCTGTTTCATGCATACTGAGTTTTTTACACTGTTAAAGAGTTGGATTCCCATGCTAAACATGGACAAAGTTTCAAAAGTTAAGTTGTACGTTTGAAGGAGTATTTTTGTTCCAAAAATACTCCTTCCGGTTTGTCACAAGTTTCGGAAAGTTTTTTTCGAGTATGGCTCTGTCTTACGTAAGATAGAGCGGAATTTCCTTATATGGGTCCTAAGGGCACTTCTCCGCGGCCGCGCGCGCACTCGCAGACCAGAGAGAGAAGAGAGCGAAAGCAGTACGTTACCTCAAAGCGCTCTGCTCGGCTTTAGGGAAGTCAATGTCACCAAAGAAGTGGGTTTTTGGTTGGCAGGGCAAGACAACCCTGCACAGATTCCCAAAGAACCCAGCGTTAAGGGAATAGTGGATGGAGTTTGTTTTTTCGAAGCATCAACGGAGGTTGTGCACGACTCTTTGTTCCCTGCATTTCGACGATGATTGTTTTATAAACAAAGCCCAGATCGACTTATTTGCAGATCGTCTAATGCTTAAGGATCGAGCAGTCACGGTGAGTAAACTACTTCAAATGTCTCTCTGTGTTGTTGTTAGATCAGTTAGCACAGCTATAGCACACCGCCCACACGGCCCGCCCCCAGCCGCTCGGTTTTTTCCGGAAAGACTCGGTACAGCCAATCTTTCACCTCTAAATATAATAAAACTAAAGACGTTTTGGAGATATGAAGGATGCAATACTACTCTATAGGTACTCAAGATTAACAGGAGATTGAGTGAAAATGAGCATTTCACCCCCCCTTTAATACCTATGATCACGCGCGTGAACTCGGCAATCGACTACTTTGGACTTCAACCGAAAAACAGGATGTAAACACAGGTATTTGCGCTGGCTTAAATAACATCATTTTTATACATTTCTTTCACATCTACTGCAGTCAGATTCACTCGTGTTCACTCAGAAGGAATCACTCACATTTTCTGTGCACTTGTAATGACACATCAAGGATGTTAAGAGGCTAAAAGCAGGTTTAGTACTTGCCCCATTGAAGTCAACAGGGTGCAAATTTTAAAAATAGAATAACTCGGTGTAGGCAACACCGATTTTTGTCGTTGTTCTCTGTATTGACAGCACTCCAAATGTACAAAAAAATGAGCTCAATGTTAAAATTGACCGGAGTTCTCCTTTAAGAAGAAAAATGCATAAAAATTGCTGTAACTCACGCAAGATTACAGCTGACGACGGCATCTTGGAAGTTTGTGATGAACATTGGCGCATCCTGTGACGTAAGCGCTAGCAACGACGTATAATGACGTGTAACGTAACGGTGTAGTAGTGGTGTCCCATTTCTTAGGGGAATATTTTCACCCCTACGCCTTGCCACTCTGTTTCAAGGGGCAAGGGTAAGGGGTAGGCGAAGGGTTAGGGGTAGGCGAAGGGGTATAAAATAGAATTAGGATTGGGCCTTAGTGTGTGTGTGTGTGTGTATGTGTGTGTGTGTGTGTGTGTGTGTGATGGGTAGGTTTAGGGGTAGGGTTAGTGTAAGGGGAGAGAATATACAATTTGTACAGTATAAAAACCATTATGTATATGGAGAGTCCAAGTAAACCACGTGTGTGTATGTGTGTGTGTGTGTGTGTGTGTGTGTGTGTGTCTCACTGGTGTCCCTGCAGTAGTAATGTGCGTCCCTGTCTGCCACCAATGTCCCACATGATCACACTGTGATCAGAAGCTCCGGAAAACAGCCACCTCTGAACTGGGTCCCAATATAGCACAGCAACACTACCTACAGACACACAGACAGACAGAAGAGTGTTAAAGGAAACAGTTCTTTCACAAAACTGTGAGACCAGTTATGAAAGACACTCAGATGTGTGTATATGAGTTGAGAAAAAGCAAGCTATAGTTCGGACACAAAACTGTCCTCAAAAGTGAGCTAAATCTGACTAAATTTCCCTTTTAGCTCTAACCTGCTTAATGTGACTATAAAGGCCCCGATATACTTCCAGCGAAATCGAAGAACGAACTGGTGTGATGTCATTTCAAACAAAATCAGACCAAAAATGAAGGAGTTTGGAGTGTGTTTCAGGGGATTTCAAAACAGCTTGCCAAAGAAGTTCGCTCTGGCTGGTGAACACCTCTGAACTACCATTGGCACATGACGATGATGTAATAGGAGGGTGTGGCTCTGAGGCTCCGCCTCCTTTGACATGGAAATCTTCTCCATTTCATTTCTTCTGTTCAGTCCAAAACATGAACACACTGGAGAGCTGCTTTACAGTAGAAACTGAACTTGTAATTCTAATTGACAGAGACACAGACACTGTTCTGTCATGTTTAATTCTGTAAAGCTGCTTTTAAGCAATCTCTTGTATAAAATGGTATATAAATGAAGTGACGTAACTTGACAGGAGTGCTGAATTGCAGAGTTTGTGCAAACATATTAAAATCGCTATGATCAGATGCTTTCTTTACTGCTGTTTTCTCACCTCTGTTATTTAATTTGTTTATTTTGTTACTGAGAGGAAAGCGCAAAGCACATATTTACATATTCACCTAAACACCGCTCTCAGTGTCGGGATGTTCACTAACAGTAAACCGCTGGTCACATATTTAAAACTTCTTTTTACCCCTACGCGAAGAACGGAAAAGAACTTCGCCGTGAGTATATCGGGGCCTTAAAAGACTTGACCTTTGGTGTGGCCATATATATATATATATATATATATATATATATATATATATATATATATATATATATATATATATATATATATATATATATATATATAAACACACGTGTATTTGTAGGTGTGTTACCTTCATGTCCCTTTAGTGTGGTAATGATAGAACACGACTGTTCATCCAGTTTCAGTAGAGTGATCTGCCCTGAATGATCTCCCACAAAGGCATGCTGGGTTTCGTTATCATATCTGCATATGTAGTCAAGAAAACAAGACAGAAGAGAGGAAATAATCCTCATAACAAAAATCATATTTAAACCAGTTTAAGACACTAATTCATTTGCCAATCCATTAAAATTTATAATGAATCTATTTAGTGATAAACGATATATCGGCCACCATATCGGTATCGGCCGATATATGTTAATTTTTATCTTTATCAGCCCAATAAGAAAATTTGGCCGATATATTAAAGCTGATAAATAATGTATTATTTCCTTCAGCTGAGACACTTCAGATGTGCACTGTTCAACATGATGGCTTTGAATTGCTTCAAATATGATTGGAATAACTTCAAAAACGGAAAATACAGTTCAGTGCAACAGCAGCACAAGTCTGTCATATCGGCTACAAAAAATGATTATGAGAACATTATAATTGTGTGCTTGAGACATCGGATTTTAATGGAGAGACTTTTGTTTTTGCAATCATGCTCTCAAAAATTACATAAAAAATGGATTAAGATTTATCGGTCAAAGTGTCGGTTATCGGCTTTCAAATATAAAAAACTATCGGTTATTAAAATTTTCATATCGGTGCATCCCTAAATCTATTTAATCAAAATGTCTTTGAAAGATATTCAGGGACTTGTAAACTAGATATGCATTAGCAGAACTACGGTTTCCACAAAAATATGAAGCAGCACAACTGTTTTCAATATTGATAATAATCAGAAATGTTTCTTGAGCAGCAAATCATCATATTATTCTGATTTCTGAAGGATCATGTGACACTGAAGACTGGAGTAATGATGCTGAAAATTCAGCTTTGATCACTGGAATAAATTACATTTGAACATATATTCAAATAAATACAGTTCTTTTAAATTGTAAAAATATTTCACAGTATTACTGTTTTTACAGTATTTTCGATCACATAAATGAAGCCTTGGTGAGCTTAAAAATCTTACAGACTCCAAACTCCAAAGTGCATACACATTTTAAAGTAACAATATAATAAATAATAATATTTTTTTATATTATTAATAATATACAAAAGCAACTGTATTAACACATGTAACGTTACCTCCAACACTGCAGAAACCACTGCGATCCAGAGAAATCGCATGCATAAAATGTAAAAATGCATTAGAAATATTTCTCAGGGAGAGCCTGAAGTGAAGGATACTGTAAACAGGAAGCCCATGAGCCGAAGCTGTGGCGTCCCAGCATAGAGCCGCTCTGAGTGCTCATCCAGCTGATGCTTTTATCATGACCCGTACTGATCACCCACTGACTCTCCAGAGAGAAGATGAGGTCTGACACACGGTTCTGATGGGCTGCGCACACACACACACACACACACTTGGTGAAGATCAAGGTTCAAAAGGTCTGAGACAATATGTGAGTCCCAATTTTGTGTAGTTGTGCCGTTTTGTAGAGTAAACAGTGTGAGTAGTGTGTTCACACTGAGAATTCCAAACAGAACTTTTAATACTCAAATGATGCACTTAATTAACCGAAAAAACAAAGAGTGGAATGTTGGACACTTCATGCTCTCAACATTCTGAGGCTGAATGACAAAATTGCTTTGTAAAGTTCATACACTTCTACACCGATGAGTACATAGGGCAGTGTGTGTATGTGAAACTGTCTGCTTAATGCATGATCAACTCTAGCATGCTACATTGATGTCACATGATCTCATTTAAATTAGGGTTATTATTGTTAACTAAAACTACTAAAAACAGTTTTGTAAAAAAAAAAAAACCTAAAAATAAAGTACAATTATTTGATTTAAAAAAAAACTATTTGAATTAGAATAACTAACTAACTAATTAGAAATGATGCCATGACAACTAACCGAAATCACTAAAAAACACTAAATTATAACTGGAAATAAATAAATACTAACCAGTAATATATATATATATATATATAAAAAGATTGACTACAAAAGATTGAACAAAAGTTAAAATGAAAACATAAATCTAATTCAAAATATTAATATTTGAAAAATAAAAAAATACTTTTTTTTGCATGCATGCATGTTTAATTAATTATTAAAAAAAGTAGTTATTTAGAATTTTAATTAATTTAATTTTTAATAATTGTAATGATTTTGGGTCAAATGTCTTAACCTTTGGCAGTTCAATCAAATAATGAGTTAAAAAAAAAAAAAGTCTTTCTTCTGGTTCATTCGTCACACTGGAAACAAAAGATGAAGCTGAGCAAATTGCAATGTGGGACACAGTATTCCATGGATCAGGAAGATTCAGCACACAAACACACTTTTGAGATTCGCTTTGAAGGCGGAGAGTATTGTGTGCCGAGATGTTTGTGAGACGATGTCATCATCTGATGATGTCATTGTGTGTCCTGGTAGGGCAACTAACAGTGTAACTGTATCTGATCCGAAATGAACATAATGCAGATCACAATACCAACTCATTCACTCAAATTAAGTCAACTACAATATTTGACCGTTATAAGCCGGAATACCGTCTCTCTCACACATACACACACACACACACACACACACACGCTTTCCTGGCATTGTCCGGTTTTCTCCAGACACATTTTCCAGAGCAGCTCTGACTCATCCAGCCATAATCATCTTGTGTGTGAGTGTCTAAGTGTCTAGTGAGAGCTCACATGAGAATCTTAGCCCCAGGGCATGCTGGGAAAAAAACAAATGATCCTCAAGTGATTGGGTGGGCCAAAGTAAAGTAGTGGTGCGTGTGTGTGTGTGTGTGTGTGTGTGTGTGTGTGTTTAGTGCTCTGCTGGAAGGGAAATCCAACCCATCATCTAAAGTATGTTGGAACACTAATGGAAATAAGGCATAAGTCTCTGGTTTTACCTGGGTATGTTTTTACATGGTTCATTTTGTTGAAATCTTCTGAGATGAGGAACTCCTGTGAGAGACAGAGAAAAGAAGATTACAGATTTACTCAATGTGTTAGTTTACCCTCTTACTCACCCTAATGTGGCAACAAACCCAGATGACTTTCAGCTTTTTGTGACACGCAAAATCAGAGCTCTTTTCCACACAGTGATCGGGACTCTCAAGATCCAAATAAGGACAAAGAAAGCATCATTTAAGCATATATTTCAAGTCTTCTGATTACTTTTATGGTGTTTTTTTGTCCACAGTCCCTATATAAACTACCGGTCAAACATTAGGGGTCAGTAAGAATTTTTTTTTTAAGAAATTTATACTTTTATTCAGCAAGGATGCATTGAATTGATCTAAAGTGACAGTAAAGACATTTACTGTATTGAAAATACAGCTTTGATCACTGGAATAAATTACATTTTACAATATATTCACATAGAAAATACTTAGAAAATAAATTGTAATAATATTAATGAATTACTGTATTTAAATTACAAAAATGTTTATTTTCAGGGTGAACTATCCCTTTAATACACAAATATGTACAGTTGCCCTGACTACAAGCATCTAAAGAGATATGGCTGCATATCTCGACTGCCAAGTCTCAAACTGAAGGATCTTTGGAAGACAGCCTTCGTTTCGCGTCTTTTATTCAGCTCATTTTGAAGGATGCATCACGTTTATCCTTCATGTCCATCAGTAACCCACAATCCTTTGCACACATTCCAATTCCCAAAGCATAACTGACGGAAAATGAGTCGACACTGAATGAAATGTAGGACAAAAATAATGTTCTTGTAGATTAAGGCATAAATGTTATCTTTTATTTTAGCCTATAAGCCAAGACTAGAAAGGACACAACCTCACTAGGATGCAGCTTTCTGGTTGGGAAGCACCTATAGAGTCATAATATTCAACATCTGAAAACACTTTGGCCCTTCGGGGGGGCGATACAGTGACACTTACCACAACGGCCCCATTGTCCTGTCCTATGAAGATCCGCTTGCTCTCATGGTGATATGACATACAGGAACACGGAGCTGGACAGAAAGAGACACACTTGACCTACAACCTCTGAGATTTCTGCTGCTTAAAGGTGAAGTGTGTCATTTCTGTGCTACTAGCGGCACCAAAAACAACACTTCGCTTTTTTAATTGAAAGCTAAAATAATAGAAAATATAAATATTAGACATGAACTTTAAAAAAACTTAGATGAAAATTAGAAATGTTGCCTTTAAAACTTCTAAAGTTGAAGTTGAAGTACTACTAGAGCTGCATGGTTATGAATAGATAAGAAACAGCTTCACAAACAGTCTTTTCAACCACACAGTATCATTAATTCTGTCTTATAAATTTTCAAATAGTTACAGAAGTACAGAGATAAACGTTTGGATATAAACACTGATGTCTACGGAAGCGACCAAATTTTGCACTTCAATTAGCAATTGTATCAATTACATCGTTACACCAGTAGGTGGCGACAAGTGACTGTTAAAAATATGTATGTGTCATTGAATCATCAGATTCGTTCAAATCTCATACCGTACAGTAATTAAACAAGTGAAGTATTTATTATTCACGCAAACCACTTTTCTTTTTAAATAATCAATTGAAATTAATTAAACATTTTTGAATAGACTGCAGCAATTAACATTTTGTCTGAACCTCTAGTAAATTACATGTTATTTTGTTTAGTTGTCTGTTCAGAATTGTGGGAGAATCATGATTGCAATTTTTTTTTTAAACGCGATTCTCAATTTTTCTAGAATCGTGCCGCTCCAAGTACCAAGTATTACTAAATCAAAAACTGAAAATAAAATACATTAAAGTTAAATAGAAATAGTACACTAAACTAATAAAAATCACATTTTCAAAATGACTAATATTAAAATAAAATAAAAAAATCAAGCTAATCAAAAATACTAATAAATACTATAAAAGTATAAAAAATAACAGTTTCCAAACAATTTTTCTCCAACAATCCTACTTTTTCTCAAACACAGATCCAGTTTGAATCAGAATTTGACATGTCAAGCAACTCAAACAAAAAGAGCAATGGCACATTAAACTTTCATGCACTTACTGGTGACACTGGTGAATGTAAAACGTGTTATTTTCCTTTTGGTTAATGCTCAAAGTGTCAGTCACGTCAAACCTGCTCTCACCATATTTGAGATTCCGCTCACTTTCATTGTAAAGAAAATGACAGCGTGAACATTACGCTAAACATGCTCCACTGTTAGGAACATATTACGAGTAAGAAATGATGACAGGATTTTCATTTTTGGTTGAAATGATACTCACAGGACACAGTGTGGTAGATGCTGGGCCAGTACTGTCCACTGTCACGCTTCAGCCAAACTCGAATCGTCCTGAAATAAACAAACAAGACATTCAAATAAAACATGAAATACCATATAAGAATCAACCCAAATTAATGTATATTTATTTGTTTGGAACATGAAAAGAAAGTAAAAAATAAATAAATATACACTGAACAAAATTATAAACGCAACACTTTTGTTTTTGCCCCAATTTTTCATGAGCTGAACTCAAAGATCTAAGACTTTTTCTATGTACACAAAAGGCCTATTTCTCTCAAATATTGTTCACAAATCTGTCTAAATCTGTGTTAGTGAGCACTTCTCCTTTGCCGAGATCATCCATCCACCTCATAGGTGTGGCATATCAAGATGCAGATTAGACAGCGAGATTATTGCACAGGTGTGCCTTAGGCTGGCCACAATAAAAGGCCACTCTAAAATGTGCAGTTTTACTGTATTGGGGGGTCCAGAGCATCCCAAACACATTCATTCATGCTGACTGCAGGAATGTCCACCATTGAATGTTAATTTCTCTACCATAAGCCGACTCCCAAGGCGTTTCAGAGAATTTGGCAGTGCATCCAACCGGCCTCACAACCGCAGACCACGTGTAACCACACCAGCCCAAGACCTCCACATCCAGCATCTTCACCTCCAAGATCGTCTGAGACCCGCCATCCGGACAGCTGCTGCAACAATCGGTTTGCATAACCAAAGAATTTCTGCACAAACCATCTCAGGGAAGCTCATCTGCATGCTCCTCGTCCTCATCGGGGGCTCGACCCGACTGCAGTTCGTCATCTTAACCGACTTGTGTGGGCAAATTCTCACATTCGATGGCGTCTGGTGCTTTGGAGAGGTGTTCTCTTCACGGATGAATCCCAGTTTTCACTGTGCAAGGCAGATGGCAGACAGCGTGTATGGCGTCGTGTGGGTGAGCGGTTTGCTGATGTCAACGTTGTGGATCGAGTGGCCCATGGTGGCGGGGGGGTTATGGGCAGGCGTATGTTATGGACAACGAACACGGGTGCATTTTATTGATGGCATTTTGAATGCACAGAGATACCGTGACGAGATCCTGAGGCCCATTGCTGTGCCATTCATCCACGTTCCTTCATAGGCCTTTTGTGTACATAGAAAAAGTCTTAGATCTTTGAGTTCAGCTCATGAAAAATGGGGGCAAAAACAAAAGTGTTGAGTTTAAAATTTTGTTCAGTATATATTTAAATAAAATAAATAAATAATATATGTGTGGTCAAATTGATTAATCGTGATTAATTGCATCTAACCTAAAATGTTTTAGAATATATGTATATATGTGTACATATATATGTGTGTGTGTGTGTGTGTGTGTGTGTGTGTGTGTGTGTGTGTATATAAACTTATGTTAGATTTGATTGATTGTGGTTATTTTGACAGCAATAAATCATATAATATAATTAACATAATATAATAATATTATAAAAAATAAAAATGGCTAAAAATAACCAGCTGAAGTGTGATGGTCATGCACAGAAACACACACATGCCCCGGAGCAGCTGAACTCTGTGTTCATTTAGTTTCAGTTCCTGCATATGTTTGTGCACCTGCTCTCACATGGCAAATAATGCAGGTAATCAGGACATGACCACACACGTCTCTCCAGCTACACTAACACGGTTTTGTTGAGCCAGAATGATTCAAATGTAAAATATATTCAGAGATGAAAAAACTCAAAGCATGTTCATTCATAACTATATAAATGATTCTGACAGCACAAATAAGATTTGATCTTGATCTCTGAATCTCAACTCATCTCTTTTAGATCTGCTTCTCTAACGTCACGTGTTGAACTCTTGAGCTGTTTTCTAGCTAATTGATCATCTTTAAGCTTCCCTTAATGGGCATCTGGAAACACATGCTGTTGATGCCAGCTGTTTCTCCTGTTTAGCATTTAAAAACATGTTTGAATCCCATTTGAAAAGGAGGTCATTGTTTAGAAACAATAAGACGAGTATGTTGAAATGCATGAAGACATAAGATATGATTTCAAGCCTTGCAGAAACAAAGCAAGCACTGATGTGTTCATCCTGAGAGGAACTTAACCAACGTCACTGCTGAAAGAAAATGGCTTAAACCAGCCTAAGTGCTTTGCTGGACTTTTAGGCTGACTAAATATCCAAACCCCAATAACACTATCAAAAAATGTTGTCTAAACCAGCGTGATCATGCTCAAAGGCCAGCTAAACACCTTAGGCTGGTTTAAAGGGTTAGTTCACCCCAAAATGAAAATTTTCTTCTTTTTTTTGGTAATATTTTCAGGTCAGAGGTCACTCGACTTGCCAGTGATTATAGTTTATAAAGTTACAAATATGGATATTTTTCTAACAAAAACGCACCGCTTCTCTTCAGGTCTTTATTAACCCCCAGGAGCCGTCTGGATTACTTTTATGATGGATAGATGCACTTTTATGGACTTCAAAATCCAAGTCACCATTCACTGCCATTTTAAAGCTTGGAAGAGACAGGATATTTATTAATATAGCCTAACTCTGATTGTGTTTGGCTGAAAGAAGAAACTTATATACACAGAAGATGGCTTGAGGGTGAGTAAATCATGGGATCATTTTCATTTTTGGGTGAACTAGGCCTATCCCTTTAAGTTGCGTTTTCCAGTAGGTTTAACTCATAAAAAGAGGTCAACAACACAAATAATATTATCCAAAAATACATTTAAATGGAGCACAATATCTATGTAAACAAGTAAAACATGTCCAAAGTACCATGGTAACCATCTATTATGCCAAGATAATAAAATAATATGGGATGTTCTTCAAAGAGTGTAAGAAGCTGTCAGTAAATCAGTCATTTTAAATTCATTTGTCAATCTACCACAATAACTACAATAATCTTAGTAATAAATAAAACATAATATATTGGCCTGTAATCAATCATATCATACTTGATAGCCTAAGTCCAAAAGACACATGAAATTATGACATACCAGGTCATATTTATGAGATGACTTTCTGATTTAGCCTAATGAACTTTTCATCTCAGAAATATGACTCAGTGTCAGAATTCCTACTTTTTACATCATAATTGTGATTTACAAGCATTTTTTTTCTTATGTTGCAGAACTGCTTTCATATACAACAATTATTGTTAGTGTAAAATCTAAATAAATGAACACAAGATCTTCAAACACTGCGAGAAGCTTTAAGAATTATTCTGCTTTTGATTTGTGTTCACATTATGACAGTTGTGGCAAACACACACACACACACACACACACACTTACCACAGTTTCACACTTTCACTGTAACTGTTACACACATCCTGTACAGATATCCTGCTCTATGGGTAATTCATAATTCATCTTCAATTCTGAAGTTTTCAAGCAACAATCTAGCTTGTAAAGTTCAAGTGCTTCTATTCAAAACACTTGCCATGATGTTTTGGACATGCATCATGGAAGTACCCTGGTAAACCTATAGTACCATGGTATTACCATGTACCGCTATAGAAATTATTATAGGAGAATAATTAAGCATGCTTTTAAACAAATAAACAGATAAACGAGACCAGTGTAGATTTCAGCGTTGTCACATAATGTGATCGTGTTTGCACCGGCGCGTGTAACGTTAACTTACCTGTCCTCGCTGACCGTAATAACCCCGTCCTCCTTCGGGATCAGCACGGCCGTGTTCACGGTGTCGCTGTGGCCCTCGATCTTGTTTAACAGGACGGGTCTGAAGCTCTGAGGCCTCGAGTGGATCTCCGCCGCCATCGCTGTTTTCCCCCTCGATTCCCTGTGTGTGTGTATGTGTGTGATGATTCCTCCTCTCAAGTCAGCTGAGCGTTGAGGAAGTTCAACCGCAACAGCGCGAGATACCGTAACGCTCCGTAAAAACGCGTCCGTTAAAAAAACAAAACACCCCAAGATAGCAGACGCACGTCTTCAAGATGTCTGTTAAAGATCACTTTATCTGGAAACCATCTGCTGTTTAATCTGACAGACGTCTTTAAGATGTCAGTTTTACATACATTCTAAATAATAAACATTAGAAAAAGATTAGATAAACAATAATATATCTTAAAGACATTTTCTAAACGTCTACAGTATTTGACATCTGACAGGAAACGTCCTATAGACGTCTGTGTGATGTACGTGTGCTATCTGGGATCTGGAGGTTTACTTACAAACTATGCTGTATAATTTTAACATTGTGTACAATAAATTATTAATGCATTTTTTTGCAACCAGGGCCTAAAACTAACTTTTAGTTAGTGTAGTAATGTTGCTGTTTGAGCATAAACAACATCAGCAGTCACATCGCTCAAAGTACAAAGCAAAGGGAGATATTTTATTTGAAAGAAATTGCTTTTTAAGGATTACAACAAACTGGTAGGGAGGGACTACACGACATTCCTCCCAGGTTAGTGACATGACTAACCCTAAAATTTATATAAACCCCACCCCTGGGAATGCGATTTAAAGATTATCATGACAGAATATGTTATATGCTAATCAATGACTAGAAGATAGCTACACATAAGCTACATAAATTCATCAACCAACCATTCAGAAATGTTGTCTACATGTTGTCACTTCTTCTTGAGTCTGTTTTGAACATAAAAGACAAAGTTTTTGAAATTTTCAGGACACAAGCTATTGAAGCTCCGCCCCCTGTGCTGGGAGCAGCAGCTCATTTGCATTTAAAGGGACAGACACAAAAACGGTGCGTTTTTGCTCACCCATTGCTATATAAAAATATCTGTGGGGTATTTTGAGCTAAAACTTCACATACACACTCTGGGGACATCAGAGACTTATTTTACATCTTGTGAAAAGAGCATTATACCACCCCTTTAAGAAAATGTAGGCTACCGTCCATAAATATTTTTTACCAGCTAGTTATTATGATGCAAAAAATCTTAGATACCAGTAAAAATTCCGATATTCCGAATTCCAATTTCGACACCAAAGTTAGCAATGGAAGCTCGTTTCCCCACAGAATAAAAAATAGAAAAGGTGTAAAAGCGACTTTTTATCTCACAGTTCTGACTTTTTTCTCTCGCAATTGCGAATTTATATCACGTAATCCTGAGAAAAAAAGAAACACGAAGGGGGTGAAAACTTTTGAACAAGATAAAGATGTCAAACTTTTTCGTATTTTATTTAAAATATCAAATCTTTTCATTTAGTTCTGCCCTTCGGAAGCAACAGAAGATGCTTACCCTACATGTTTCCTGGAAGATTTTTCAACCCCCAGCTCTTAATGCATCGTTTTTCCTTCTGGAGCGTCAGTGAATGTTTAAACCTTTTTTAATAGTTGTGTTTGAGTCCCTCAACTGTCCTTGCAGTGTGAAAAGATGGATCTCAAAATCATGCAGTCACAGCTGGACAGGGTTCAAATATGCAAAATATGCTGGAAAACTGCATAATTTGCATTTTTCTGAAGAACACTGGGCAGTTTAACTCAGGACAAACAAAGGACTCATGAACATCTAGGCTAACACAAAACAAAAACAGCCATGGATCATCCAGATAGCGACACACAGTATTAACAATCAAGAACACTTTTGAATGGGTCATTTTTATAAATTCAGCTGCTTTTTTTTTTTGTCTTGTGGACTATATGTAAAAATCTTATGTAAAATATCTTATTCAGGACAGTACTAAATAAAAATAAAAAACATGCATTTTGTATGATCCCTCTCATTTTGTCAAAATAATTAACATTTTGCAGATTCCGCAAGGTGTATGTAAACTTTTGAGCATGACTGTATCGATGTACTTTAATATCAGTTTTCAGTAATTAATTTCTAGCTAATTACAGTGTAATTATTTTACTGTACTAATTCATCTCACTAAAGTATTGGATTACTTATTACTAATTACTTTCTAAATCCCATATCAACCTCGATCAGTTGAACAATACAGGGATAGAAATGAAACTGCTCTTTTAATTCTTACAAATAAACAATGTACAATTGCATAAATTATTCTTGAACTGACCAAAGTGTGTAAAGCAAGAAGGTTACATTAAAAACATACATTTAACATTACATTTTGATGTTAAATCCACTATTATTTTGTATAGATTTGTTGTATAGTCTATACAGTATTTAATGTCTTGCCATTAATAGTATCTAGTATTGGTATTATATATTAGTGTTAATCAAGCATAATAAATAAAACTACAAAAGCAACAAAACAAGTACATTTAGTGTACTTTTATTAAATAAACGACAAAAGTTTACAAAAGTTGTCTGAGAGTTGAAAGACACAAAGTGAACCAGTTTAAGTACCTTATTAAATAAAATATGAATCGATGCAGGAAAATGTCTCATTAATATGACAAATAAATTGACACTATTAAGAACAAAAAAATATCTCAGTTAAAGTTAAACAAAAGTTATTTCAGCATTTAAGTTGCACACATTTTGTGAGAACGTTTGCATTAAACAAATTATATATCATATATAAAATCTTATAAAATGTTCCCCAAGAATATAAAGAAATGCAATACAAAGACAAAGTAAAAATTAGGGTAAAAAGACACTTGAGAAATTGAATGGGTACAGAACACGCAGTCCAGGACAAAAGTTTAAAATATCCATGCGTTTGTGTGTGTGTGTGTGTGTGTGTGTGTGTGTGTGTCTGTGTGTGTGTGTGTCTGTGTGTGTGTGTGTGTGGATCACTAATGAGACATACAGGAAGAAACCCCTATGATCTCTGGGCTCAAGGTTTGTTGATCTGGCCAGCAAACAGGATGGTTCCTGAGAGGAGAACGGGATCAGATTTCAGTCAGGACATTTTCATATAACAGATTCATAACTATGAAACATGGTTTGTGTGTGTGTGTACCTGTAGGGTTGTTTCTGATGAGAAACAGGAATGGCCTGTCCACGGCCATCCATGGAGGAGAAGATCGGGCGTGCAAGATTGCAGCTGAAATGAGAGAGAACGCTTATTAGGATCATGATCATTGGTGAAGGGTGATTGTGAGTTGCAAACAACTTCCGACTTTAAAAACATCTATGACACAGAAACTTACTTGTGGCGGCAGAGGCTTTGGTTCCATCCTCATTGACCTCTATCTTGGCTTTCTGAAGGGCCTTGGACACGTAAACAAACTCTGAACCTGTTACATACACAAACATACACTTAACACAGCCATCAAACAGTTTAGGATGTTGCACAGCAATAAACATTCTACATCCTACTTTCATTCATCCACCAAAGACAGTCATCGTGTCGTTTCATCAGACGGCCACACAGGGGCAACAGAACAAAACACTTCAGACTGAGGATCCAGTTTGGCCTACAAAATGCTTGCAAAACCTCTTCCTTCCTTCTTCTAGTTCATTTGAAACTTTTTTTAAACTGTCTTTCTCTCTGTACTTTAGTAAGTATTCATATTTGTCCCTCTCATTTTTCCACAGATTCTTTTGGCCATTTCTGATATTGATACTTTAAACATTATATGGAAGACCATTTCCACCACACACACACACACACACTTTGGTAAATCATAATTATAACATGTCAATTATGACATCAAATATAGAAATTATGAGATACTAAGGGATAATTATGAGAATGACAGCCATGACAAAAGTCAAAAGTAAGTTGTAACGATGAGATACTAAGTCATAACTATGATATAAAAAAGTCATGACAATTTTTAATATTTCATAAAAAGTTGTAATTATGAGATAGTAAGTAATAATAAAAGCCAAAAACTGTCTGACAGTCAAAATTATGACAAAAAATTATTACTATGAGATACTAAGTCAAAACTAAAGTCATAATTATGAAAAAAAATTGAAATTATGACATAAAAAGTTGTAATTATGAGATACTAAGTAATAATTATGATAATAAAAGCCAAAAAATGATGACAAATAGTTGTAACTATGAAATACCAAGTCATAACTATGACAAAGTCATAATCATGACAAAAAGTTTAAATTATGAGATACTAAGTGATAATTATGAGAATAAAAGCTAAAAATTATGACAAAATGTTAACATTATGAGATAAAAAGTCAAAATCATGGCATACAAAGTCATAATTTGGACATACAAATTCATAATTTGTAGACAAAAAGTTGTAACGGTGATACTAAGTCATAATAATGAGATGTTTTCTTATGTGGCACAAATAAGCTTCCATAACACTGAATTTCTGCCCTCGTTAAAATAATTTGGCTTTTCTAAACACCAAAAATCAAGGTTTAAGAATAGAAAGGGCGTACAATGCTGTCAAAGGAACATTCTGTCACCATTTACTCATCTTCACATGGTTCCAACCCTGTATGACTTTCTTCTATTGTCCATACAATGATATTTCATAGTGCCTGTCAAGCTCCAAAAAGAGCTTTTATGGTCATTTTTGACATGTTTTTGTATGGAAAGAAATCTCCTTTTGTGTTCCTCTGAAAACATAACATGTGTGTGATGTTTCTTTTCTGGGTGAACTATTACTTTTAGCTTTCTTTGATTCACTGCTGGCAGCAATTGAGGTCAAGGTTTGTGGTTTAACAGCATGAATTATGGTAATAAAGCAAAGGCTTTGAGGAGAATAGTCTGTTTGGAGATCATCTGGCGCTGGATAGTGACCAGTCACTCTGACTCATTTTCACACTCCACTGAGAGACGTGATTCATGCGGCTGAAGTTCACAGTCAACAACCAACGATATCATTAGTTCAAGCACAAACATATGCACACAAGATGAACTCATGAATACAGTGCTGTGCGTGACTGACAGCTGTCACTCACTCAGGTGTCTGAAATCAGCTTTGCTCTGACTGAAGATGTTTTTGATTCCCATCGCTGTAAGAGGATCCTCCAAATCCACCTCTTCCTCGGCTGTGAATCTACTCGAAGAAGAAGAGGAGACAGACACACACCATTAGTGCTGCTTGTCCTGGCAAATGTACGTCCACAAAGTATGTCAGATTCACCACAGGTCATACCAGTGTTGTTATTGTTAACTAAAACAAAAAAAAAGTACTAATTATTTTTTTTGTAATTGAAATAAAATAAAATACAAATACTATATAAATAGTCATAATCATTAGAAAAAAAGCCAAAAGTTACAATGACTTAAAAAGTCGAAATTATGAGATACAAAAGTCATTATTGTCAAAGTCAAAATTATGAGAAAAGTCAGGATTATAGCATAAAAAGTCAAACTTATGACAGTCAAAATGATGACATAAAGTCAAAATGATGACATACTAAGTCATAATTATGAGATGAAAAGTCAATTATGGAAGTCAAAATTGTGATAGAAATTCAAAATTGTGACAGTCAACATTATGGCATAAAGTCAAAATAATGACTTAATTATAAGATAAAAAGTAAATTATGACAGTCAAAATGATGATATACTAAGTCATAATTATGAATTAAAAAGTCAATTATCACAATCAAAATGATATACTAAGTCAAAATTATGAGATAAAAAGTCATAATTATAACAAAAACAATCTGGAATTTGTTTCTCATAATTGTGACTTAAATATGACTGCTCAAATAATGCCTTTTTTTTCTTACATGGCAAAAATGAGCTTCCATTACACTGAATTTCTGCACTTTGCAGCTATTTCAGCTTTTCTAAAGACCAAATCAAGGTTTAAGTATGTAAAGGGTTTTAAACCCTGTGAAAAAACTTAAAAATTAAGTCATTTTTCTTGATAACTAACTGAAATGGTGCGTTTTTGCTCACCCTCAAAAAGTGACAACTTTAACATGCTGTATAAAAATATCTGTGGGCTATTTTGAGCTAAAACTTCACATACACACTATACATAGAGATTTTTTTTGCATCTTGTGAAAAGGGCATTATACCACCCCTTTATAGGATAGGGCTCATGACGGGTGTCTCACTTCGGCATCAGGAAGCGCATCCTCCTCGGGACCAGCTGTTTGGTCCAGCTCTGGACAGTCGCTGTAGAGATGTGAGGTAAGATGGCCGACAGGGGCGTGGCCTCTTCTGACGGCAACGCAATGAACATGCTCATGCTATTACCGTGATACGGCAGCTCGATCACTGTGTACTTCAAACCTTCTGGAGTGCTGGCTTGACCTGCACAGAAAACAAGAACAAAGAAACGGATCAGGCTTTATGCTGCACACTCGGTCTCGCAACTATTAAAGAGGACCTATTATGCTTTTTTTTCTCCATGTTCATCTTTCTTTAGTGTGTAATCTTGCTGTTTGAGCATGAAAAAGCTTTGCAAAGTTACAAAGCAGAAAAGTCCCTCCAGCTGGAGTTATTCTCTATATCAGTGTCTCTGTTTCTGAACTTCCTGAAACGCCTCCATTGTAGTCTTGAGTTTCTTCTGGGAACGAACACGTCACAATATTCCTCATTTAAATAATTCATACGCAGAATAAAGGGGCGGAGCCTGGTTGAGTTAGTTAGTAGTGTGTTGAAACTCGAAGTTATGGTAAGGTAAGGGGCGGGACATTTCCCAAACACACTTGAAGCACTAGACCAATCACAACACACTGATCCAGCCGACCAATCAGATCACAGTGTGCTTTTCAGAAGGAGGGGCTTCATAGAGACAGGAACTAAACAGAGCGTTACTGACAGACTGGGAAGAGAGGAGCTGCAACTATGAAAGCTTGTTTCCGCCACAGAATAAAACATTTTAAAAGATAATTGCGAGTTTTTCCTTGCAATTGTGAGTTTAACATCTCGCAATTCTGACTTTATTTCTCAGAATTGCAAGATTTAACATCAGAATTGCGAGATATATAAGTCACAATTGCATGTAAAGGTGCAAAGGTCCTTGCATACTGAGTCTGAAATTTTCGTATGCATTTTTTTGTATTCGTCATTCGGTCGCTCTGAATTGTCAAAACACCATTCAAAATACTTTTGCTACGGATGCGAAAAACGCAGAAAATCAAACCCGATCCGAATTTTTTTATGATGGACGAAAGTTTCGGAGGCAATGTGTAAGCGTGATTAGAATAACGTGAGGTCGTATTTATTTTTTTACGTGGCTCTCAACGTGTGCAAGGACCTTAATAAAGTCAGAACTGCGAGAAATAAACTCGCAATTCTGACTTTTTTCCTCGCCATTGCGAGTTTATATCATGCAATTCTGACTTTATATCTTGCAATTCTGGGAAATAAAGTTAGAATTGCATGATGTAAACTCGCAATTGTGAGAAAAAAAAAGTCAGAATTGTGAGATAAAAAGTCGCAATTACCTTTTTTATTTTTATTCTGTGGCGGAAACAAGCTTCCGTATGCAACAATGGAGAATATAGTGAAAATAATGTGTGTTATGAACATTCAAGCATGAAACCTATTCTTGTAGAGCCCATAAACAAAACCAAGACTTGCATAATATGGCCTCTTTAAAATATTAGTTTTATGAACCTAAATTTCAGTATATAAAAAAACAAAACCTGACACATGCGTGTATGGATCCTATCCCAGTCACCCCAGTGAACTTTATAAGTCCAGTCTATAAAACACTTAATTCTGCTTGTAAAGTGCTAATATTAAAGCTAGTAAAAGAGCTAAAGTTTATTGGTGTTTTCATGGATTAAATCCTTCTGCTGATGGCCAGACACTCTTGGCTTTTACATTAGAATTCAATTAATTCACATTTTGCACCATTTTATTCCCATCTCCTGGGTTATGAGGAATTGTAAAGTTAAAATACTCCAGTGTTCCCAGATATTTAATAAGTAGCCACGTTTTTATTGCATCACCGTCTCTGGAAAAGAGTTCGACACGTAGCCAGATAATGGCATGAATCACGTAGCAGGAAAAATCTTTCAGTTCTGTGTGTGTGTATGTGTGTATGTGAGTTTAATAGCTGATGCAACCTGCGAGAAAATCCCACCATCTCACCATAGTTGAAGACAGAGAGCTGGGACATCATGGGCACTTTGTATGACTTTCCGTCCCCTGCAGTGAAGCTTCTGGGTTTGGTGTTCTGGGCTTGGAAACGGGACTTCCACAGGCCTTTGAAGTAAATGGAGTTTACAGCCACCAAACGAGTCAGAGCCGGATCGAACATATCCGCCTGGACAAGACTGGGAATATGGCCTGAAGAAAAAAAAAGAAAAAAACAGAGGAGGTTATAGTATAACATAATATTACTAAATAATTGGCACACAAATAGAGTACTAAATATGGCCGGAAAAGTGTGTTATTTTTCAACAAATGGTCACTGGACGGACAACATCAGGAGGTCTAACTAACTAAATATTATATCAGCTGTTTTCTATTTTATGTCCATTTTGTATGAGAATTGCAATTTTTTCAAAAATAAAGAAATAAATAAAATGGAGGGGAGGAAAAGGAAAGATGTGGGACATATAAATAAAGTTTAAAACACTGATTTGTGTGATTGATATAAATAAATAAAAAGTTTTTTTATTTGGAAAAATGTTGGTTTTCAGTTATTGATAAACTGGTAAATTAGGTTTAAGTAAATTAACTTTCTATAATATAGCTTATATTTTCCTTATAATTTTTGTTATATGACTTGGAAAATGTTCTTAAGATTAATAATTAAAGATAAAAATGTATTCATTAAAAAAAAAAAAAATGTATATTGGAATCAAATATTGGTTTTCAGTTATTGATAAACTTATACTTCCTATGAATTAAATAAACTTTTCTTTAAATGTGGAAAATGTCTTTAAGATTAAGAATTATTAAGATAATTAAGAATAGTATAATTATAGGATTAAAAATACTTTATCATTTCAACAGATTTGTCTTTCTAATGCTTTATTAAAAACATAATGGGAACTCATTTTGTAGCCTATTAATGGCAAGTGGCTATTATATACAGTGCTATGCATAAGTTTAGACACCCATGCTAAAGTTGACTAAAAAGAGGAATAAAAAAATCATCTTTTGGAAATTGAACTTAATGCCTTAATTTAAAAAATTTGGAAAAATCCAACCTTTAAGGACACCAATTTTCTTTGTGAATGAATAATGTATCGTAAATAAATAAATGTTCTTCCTTAAAATACAGGGTGCATAAGTTTGAACACCCCTATGTTAAACTCCCATAGAGGCAGGCAGATTTTTATTATTAAAGGCCAGTTACTTCATGGATCCAGGATACAATGCATCCTGATAAAGTTCCCTTGGCCTTTGGAATTAAAATAGCCCCACATCATCACATAGCCTTCACCATACCTAGAGATTGGCATGGTTTTATTTCAGTTAGCCTAATAGCTGGTTTGATTTGCATTGAGAGATGATCTTATGGAAAGTACTCCATGCCAATCTCTAGGTATGGTGAAGGCTATGTGATGATGTGGGGCTATTTTAATTCCAAAGGCCAAGGGAACTTTATCAGGATGCATAGTATCCTGGATCCATGAAGTAACTGGCCTTTAAAAATAAAAATCTGCCTGCCTCTATGGGAATTTAACATAGGGGTGTTCAAACTTATGCACCCTGTATTTTAAGGAAGAACATTTATTTATTTACCATACATTATTCATTCACAAAGAAAATTGGTGTCCTTAAAGGTTGGATTTTTCCTCATTTTTTTAATTAAGGCATTAAGTTCAATTTCCAAAAGATGATTTTTTATTCCTCTTTTTAGTCAACTTTAGCATGGGTGTCTAAACTTATGCATAGCACTGTATATATATATATATATATATATATATATATAAAACATTGAACAATAAAAGCTCTAATCTCAGGGCTTAGAGCTTATTTAGGGATAAATATCACATTTCGAGAGAAGTTGCATTGAAAATCCTTTTTAAGTAATCCAGGCCAGAGGTCAGGGTATCAGATCCAGGGGTCAGAGGTTAACGTGAGGTGTACCTTTAGTGCTGTTCTTCACCCATTCATTAATGGTTTCTGCAGCCTTCTCTGGGTCGCTGTAGT